>NC_056751.1:91684749-91772249 GCF_019279795.1 Protopterus annectens | reverse complement strand
AATTGTGTGTGTGATGGTCCTGTGCTTGTTATTCAGCCTAAGGTTATGAAAATATTGCCCATACAACCTGTCAGATCATGTAATAATTAAACACATGCCACCATATACTGGTTTAAGGATGTCATCACCACATTTACTAGTAGTTACCCTTGAAAAAGCATGATTATAGGATTAAGATCAAAATAAATACTTCACCCACATGCACAAAAAAAAAAAACACTCAAAAGGGATCTCAAAATATACAGTCATGTTATTTACACGAATAAACATGAGAGCATTTTAAATGCACAGTGTAGACTTGTATGACATGACATTTGAAACTGTTAATACATGACAGACTTCAGTCTGCACTACCGGTGAAATCAGTCAATGTCAACAGTCATCAGATGAACAAAAATAACAGAAAAAAAGCTTATATAAGTCAACTTATATGCATGTCAAAGAAATCAAATGCTCACGATCCAAGAAAGATATATCTACATTTTAAAACAGTCGATTTCCCTGAGGGATATAAAGTATTTTATGCAACCAGAAACCCAGTTTAAACATCTGCATATAAACAATTGCTACAGTGTTTAAAGTTGTAATCCACAAGACAATCGGATGATAACTGTATACCGAATTGAGTAGTCCACCCAAAGTACCCCATTCTGCAACCCCATATAAAATCTATATAAGAGATCCAGTCACTAACCCACAATAAAGCAGACAAGTACAACTTTATATCATTCTCATCACGATTCCATATTTATAAAATGCAACATCTAATAAGCCACACAAAATTTACCAACTATGTTCTACTCAGATAAAAGAGAAGCCACACAAAACAAGACCCCATTCATCCAGTGATTCCTTTTCCTTCTGTTTAAATTAAAATGCCCCTCCTTTCAATACATTTAATAAATTCTGAGTGCTCATTGGCTGAAAATAAACAGATACCTGTGATAGGTACTAGTGACAACTGTCCCGTGCTCTATGATATGGAAGAACATAGGGACGTATGGAGTGAGCATGCAAAGAAAGAGAAGAATTCTGCTTTTATACCATGGGCGATATGTACATTTCCAGTCTACAGAGCTAGAGCGTGCACACAGGGATTCTGGGAAGGCAAGCTACATTTGTCACAAGTCACTGCTGCTGTGCTGCTATTAATTAAACCCACCAACCACCATTCAAAACAGTACTTGTGTCCGTCCGACCGAGTCTGATGTCATCACCCATGTCGCCCATGTACGTTGATGACATTGTGTGATGATGTCAGCCTTAATTTAAATAAAATAAAAAAAATTGAAAAAAAAAGGGAATTGAAGGGGCCACTCAGAAATATATGCCACCCCATTACTTTCACCTCAAAACTGGTAAATACCAATGAATTCCATACGGTTGAGCGGTATGAGTCTAGCATCAAAACAGCATAAAGCTCAAAGAGCCTAAATGTTTCTCTTGACATGTGGAAACATTTACAAATTACTAAATGTAGATTGACTATATTTCCCTTGATTTGGGCAAGAGGGATTCACATGATGAAATTTTTGCACATGTACATCTTTTCTGTGATTTGAAATACTTGGAAATGGCAAATTATAGTGCATTTCCCTTATATTGTATAACTCCTTTAATATCTGGGTTGTGTCGCATGTCTCGTGTAGTCAAATGAGACACTAAAGCTGGGTATGCATTCAAGTCATTTATTGTACATACACACATCAGGAGCTGTAACTTGTATATGTACTTCATACATTATATGCTTACTGACTGACTTGTTACTTCTAACACACGTGCATCTCCATTCAAGTTTACATTCACACTGACTGACTACACAAAATGGCACTGATCTTGCACGTGCTCAGTAATTTATATGCACGTGTTATCTAGCTACAGTTGCTGACTAGGTTCAATATACACACCGATCTACATCCTCCCTCTTTAATTTTGTTTGACATTGCAAAATACAAGAACAAAGGCATATTTAAGAGCTAGACATTATTTAAACATTTCAACAAAACATAACTGATTTCAAGTCCAAGTCGTTGTGTATTTAGGATTGGGTTTGCAAATTCTACCCAGTCTAGTTACATAGGAATTCTGATTGGGTCTAGCAGCAAGGACAGTATCTGGGGATTCATTCAATATTGGAACATCTAGGTTTACATCAGAGTTGTTTGAAGAAAGCACGCTGTCTTTTTGAATTTGAACAGTTGACAAGTCACTCTGGAAATTAACAGTCACTGGCACAGGCAATCTGCTGTGGCACTGGTTCTGAAACAGGTAACTCATGTTTATGATTCCTTCTGTGAAGATAGGTGAGGGCTGCCAGCCTAGCCAGATAGAATTTTGTAGATAATTCCATCATTTGTAAATATTAATATAAGCCACAGGCTTGTACTCTTAAACAGAAGAAAATGGTGTTAAATGTGGAACTGCAAAAATGTAACAACAGTGCACTCTGCTTTAGTGAAGCTAATAGGTCAAGCATTGTATAATTGTTTGATCATAAAACCCATAGCCGAGATTTCTGGATGAAGGAATTCTTGCTTTTGTTTTGAGACTAGAGTTAATTGCTAGAATTTGCACATATAATGTCTTTTATTGCTGTAGCTTCCTGACCAGGTACAAGATCAAAAGGGCTGTTACACTCTGAGCTTCTGTTAGCCCGGAAAACAGAAAATAATGATGTAATCTGACATGAGTCAGTGGTACTGTGTTATCAATTTAAGGACAGAGAGACTCATGGCATTTTGCATTTGTCTTGAGAACATCCAACATCACCAGCACTCTGCCTATGCTCTATATGTAAGTTTATTTTAGAACTGTTTTCTCTTAGATATAGCTAGGAAATAGGAAGATTAGATTAATGTTTTTTTCTGTATTGATGTCAGAACTTTTCTACTGTATTATTTTAAGTATTTCTCTGTGATCTTTGAACTCTTGACTAGCACTGTATAATAAGAAGTATTGTAATAACACAACACAGCCCCGACAGGGAAATTAGAACTAATAACACTAAAAAAAACAAAACAATAAACCACGAGGTAGAAAAACTCAACTTTAATAGTGAGAATATCACAAACAACTAAGCGCTTTCATCAAACACTTTAAATGACTTCTTCAGAGTTGTTTGTCATCCATTTCACAACTGTTTAAATACACCAATCATATATCAAGCAGCCAATCAAAACAGTTAAACTAATTACATCATGAATAATGTACATCTATCCTCACAAATTATATAAAAAAATCTTTAAAAACTTTTTCATATATATACTAAAGCTAGGCAACAAAAACTTTTTAATACTATTGATTAAACATCCCCTTGTTAAAATCCAATTTATTAAATAATATTGGCCCTGGGCTTAAGAACATGAACTAGAGATGTACTTTCATTTAAACCTGGCAGACTCATTGCATTTAGCCTTGTCTGCCACATGTATTCCTTAGTTTCTATTTTCAATTTATGATCACCCCCTCTCCCTCTATAAGGGACATGGTAAATTATAAAGAAAATAAATCTTTTGACATTAATACTCATGGTACTATGTACAAATAATGCATTATGTTGATTTTTATTTTTAATTGCTCTCAGATGTTCTGTTATCCTATCTCAAAGTCTACTTGTAGTTTTACCCACATGGAATTCCTGGCAGCTCATACATGTAGTTACATGCACTAACATAGTGGTGTTGCAACAACATTTTCCAGGACAAGCTTGGGCATACTCATAACTAGATATTACCACATAGGGAACATCATTTATATATTTACAATATTTACATGCTCTGCATTTGTACACTAAAGAATTGTGTCTTATGTGGTTCCTGCCCTCCAAGATGTTTTTGATGTTCTTTCCTCTACTGTACACAATTCTAGGCTTATTTCCCAACTTTTCTTTTGTTTGTTGCTCCAAACATATATTGCAATACTTATTGACTATGGACACAATGGATCGAGCTAAATGATTGTATCTCAGTATAAAAACCTCAGGGGTGCTAATCTGCCTTCTAGTTTGCATTTTCTCTTCCCTCAAACTTAAAATTGGGGTAAAAGTAGTTTCTCACTTCCTTAGTTTAACAGTTTTTATTGGTTGTTTGATATATTATTGATGTATTTAAACAGCTGTGAATTGGATGACAACTCTGAAGAAACCATTTAAAGTGTTTGGCGAAAGTGCTTCATTGTTTGCGATATTCTCACTATTAAAGTCGAGTTTTTCTACCTCATGTTTTTTTTTTTTTTTTAGTGTTTAAGTATTGTCTTGTGTTTTTATTATTTATTATTAAATATTTTTAAAGCTTTCAACCGTGGCACTTTTATGTAGCAATAAGTTAAGCTCTAGAGTACATTGCATGTATATAGTGATACTGTCCAAGCCACCCCAAATAAGCCTTGCTGTACAGACACACTTACCAGTTGGATAATAATATTGCACAGTCATAACTGGACACCCTTTGATAAGGGCTTTATTAGTAGTTGATATTTGTGGGTGGTGGCAGCTGGTACTATCGTATAGTCTAGACAGAAAGGGGGCACAGCTGGAGAACTGTGCCAGCCTTCCCCAGGAGTGTCTGTGTGTTTGTATATAACTCATATCTCAAAGTATGTGTGTGTCAGCTACTTGGGCAGGACATGAAGCACTGGTTGGACAGAGATGGTGCCGGAGGTTTTAGCTTGCCCACTAGGCTAAGATCTGGACACTAAAGCTGTGCCAGTGGGAAGTCTAATTGGGGATCTGGAGAGAAAGGGAGGAACCAGCCCCAGACTGACTGTGATCTCTGTGTTCTCTCAAGGGAAATTGTACTTTACTGTGTGTGTATTTGTTATCCTCCCCTATGTGGACACCCCTCACTGGTGTTAGTGGTGAGGACTGAGGCTCCTTGATTGCTGGGCCAGTGCTCAGGCATCACATATTAATTTTTTGGCACTGGTGGGATATCCACACCACATATTAATTGACTGGCACATACTAACTGGCTTGTAGTGGTGTGGCAAGTGAATTTCTATGTACAGAGATCATTGAAGGTGTTTTTGTACTCTAAATCAGCCACACAGTGAATACTCAGAGTTCAGATTGCAATTGTTTTATTTCTTTTGTTAGCTTAGTAAGTCAGGGAGAGCAGGCATGCATATCAGCAGAGGAGTATGGAAAGCTGACAACGAGCCAGTTGGCTGAGATGTGCCAGGCTAAATGACTGGTACAGGGAAACCTGACTAAGGCAGACATGATTGCAGCTTTGGTCACAGCTGCATCAGAAAACAGCAACCAGGAGGACGATCAGATGGGCCGTGGAGATGTAAAACACTCAGGGAATGGACAGCTCAACCTTTGTGCAGAGGACTTAAAAATCCTTCTGGAGCTGAAGAGACTTGAGTTGAAGGCCAGGCATTTGGAAATAGAAGCTTTGGAAAAGGACCAGCAGAGGCAGCATGAAAAGGGGATGCTGACTCTTTGCCAGAGTCATGGAGGTAATGGGGAAGGGAGTAACTAGACCCCAGAAGCACAAAAGGTCAGTAAATTTCTACCGCAGTTTACAGAGGGGGATAATTTTGATAGTTTCATTCATATGTTTGAGAGGGTATGTAAACAGTATGATGTTGACCAAAGGCTCTGGGTTCAGTTCCTGACCCCCTTACTCCATGGTAAAGCTTCAATTGTGTTGTCTAAACTTGCTGATTGTGAATATTTTGATTATACTGCTGTTAAGAACTGCTTGTTAGAATTTTTTAAGCTAACACCTGAAACTTATAGAAAAAACTTTTGTGAGCATAGACGCAAGGCAGACGAAAGTGTGTGTGAATATGTTGCTGAACTGAGCACTTATTTTCATAGGTGGGTGAGTGTATGTCAGCCCACACTGCCCCAACAGACTCTGCCAGTAGCAGGGAAAGCCACTAGCCCAAGTACACGTCCATGACCTAGGGTTAAATGTTTTGACTGCAACCAGAGGAGCCATGTGGCATACAGATGTCCACGGAGGCAAGGTGGGGAACAAAAGGTGAGGGAGCCAGTAAGTGGGAAAGACAAAATGCCAATAGTAGGTTGTCTTGAGACAACAAGGGTACCAAACTACCATCCTGCAGATGTCCTGAGAGGGAAGGATTTTGATGGGGCAGTACCATGTGTTAATGCAGTTATACACAGACAGGCTTCAAGACAAGCATGTGGGTCTGGTAGCCTGGGGGAGACCCAGACAGACCACATACTTGGAGCCAGGACAGGTGAGGTGGTTACTTTAGGGAGGAAGCTACGCTGTAGCAGTGAGACCGAAGGTGAGTCACAGCTGCTTGTGGGTACTGATGTTCCCTTGGAC
The DNA here is from genome assembly GCF_019279795.1 of Protopterus annectens. Taxonomy (NCBI): domain Eukaryota; kingdom Metazoa; phylum Chordata; order Ceratodontiformes; family Protopteridae; genus Protopterus; species Protopterus annectens. Next base: position 91,765,944 of record NC_056751.1, on the reverse strand, counting down.
AGAGTGACTGGAAAGGTAAAGGTGAGTAGAGGCTGACAGTGAGGCACCACTATCAGAGGATGCAAGACTTCCTGCGGAAGGGGAGCTGGGAAGGGTTACAAAGAGAGAGTTGAGACAAGCTCAGCTCTCAGACCCTACATTGCAGGGCCTGAGGCAGGTAACTAGTGAGGGACCTGATTCTCAAGGGGAGGGGGAATCTGTATACTAGGACAAAGGGTTGCTGTATAGAGAGTGGACCCCTGAGGGAGGGCTAGAAGGTGAGAGAATACAGCAATTGGGAGTGCCTAGAGCCTACTGCCTGGCACTTCTAGCCATAACCCATGATATTTCCCTTTACAGAGCATATGGGCATAAAACTTACAGAGAGACATATTATGCAGGACTTCTACTGGCCTGGAATTTCCAGAGATGTAACAGGGTACTGCAGAACCTGTGAGCAGTGCCAAAAAGTAGGCAAGGCAGGAGACAAGGTGAGAGCTCCTTTGATGCCTTTGCCTGTGATTGAGGAGCCATTTCTTTGGGTAGCTATGGATAATGTGGGGCCTCTGAATACCACAAGTTCCACCAGTAAACGTATATCCTAGTGGTAGTTGACTATGCTACAAAGCACCCTGAGGCAGTGGCTTTGTCCTCCATTGAGACAGAAAAGGTAGCAAATGCTTTGTTAGAGATTTTCAGCAGGGTAGGTTTCCCAAAAGCAATACTGACTGACAGAGATGCCAGTTTCATGTCAGACCTGCTGGCTTGTCTGTGGAAGTAATGTGGGGTGAAGCATCTGAAAACTACCCCCTACCATCCCCAGACAAAGGGTCTTGTTGAGAAGTTAAAGTCTACAATCAAGTCCATGCTATGGGCATTTGCAGACCAGTTTAAGAGGGAGTGGGACAAATATTTGCCCCATCTGTTGTTTGCTTACAGATAGGTTCCCCAGGAATCCACAGGTTTTTCACCCTTTGAGTTGTATGGGCATAGGGTGAAGGGACCTCTATATTTAATTCATGAGGAGTGTGAAGGTGAGTGTGAACCTCACAAGGAGTCTGTTGTGGCATATTGTCAATAAGGAGAAATTAATTGGAGACACTAAACAGCCTATAATTGCAAAATACTTTGCAAAGGTAAGAGAAAACAGCTCTTATACTTTACAAAAAAAGCACCTAAACAGGTATGTCCAAGGGTCAGCTTCCGGTGATTTCTCCTGTCCACCTGGTGAATCTGGGCATACTGGGGCAATGCGGCAACTGCCTCATTTACACAGACAATCCACTCTTCCTACCACCCAACACTACAACCTGTGAGAGATGCACTTACATAGCCAAACTGGAAGCAAAGCTCTCTCTGGCCAAGATTGTGCTAGACAGTCAAGAGGAGAAGGTTAATACCTGCACTACACCACAAGCAACTCATAGGCCTTCAAAACCCACACCATCAACACCCACACATAGCAACACTAAACCTACATATGTGAAGGCCCTTAACATTAACCTGCCCAAGCAACAAGGACCTCTGAAGCTGAAACGCAAACAAACACCAGTCACAACCAAAGTGACACATAGCTCACAACACCAGTGTGCCACCCAACAACAGCCCCTAAGGCAAGACAATGTACCCAACACTTTAGTCATAGGTGACTATAGTCAGGCACACTGATGTCCCACTTACCAGGCTGAACAAGAAGAAAATTACAGTCAGCTGCCTGTCGGGTGCCAAGATCCGCCACATAACGCATGCACTCAAGTCACTCCACAACAAATACAAATACGACTCTGTCATTGTCCATGCTGGAGTGAATGACTTGAGACGTACCTCCCTGGACTACATGAAAAGAGACATGGAAGAGCTCTCAGATCATGTGGCCCAGGCAGGTATGACCCTAGCCCTGAGTAGCATCCTGCCTTCGCTCAGAATGATACCACATATAAGGACAAAATGATTGACTTCAACAATTGGCTAAGCTTCTGGTGTCATTCAAAGGGGATCCAGTATCTGTCTGCCTAGGAAGACATGATCGACAAACCACAATGCTTTGCCAGAGATGGTCTGCACCTGTCACCCCTGGGATTCAGGTTACTGGCTAAAGCTCTTGCCACCCCTATAGTGCCTTTTTAGGCAAGGTTCAAATGATAAAACCACCACCGTAACAGATACAAGCATGCAAAATCTGAAGATAATGCTACTCAATGCTAGAAGTCTAACCTCAAAATGCACTCACTCGAGGCACTCCTAAAAATGGAGAACATCAATATCTGTGCAGTAACTGTGACCTGGTTCAAGGCTCCAGAGAGCACCCCTGCAATACCAGGCTACAACTCTTACCACACTTTTCAGCCACAAAACCAAGACCGAAACACTAAAGGTGGAGGAGTGTCCATATTCACCAAGGATATTCACACCTCCAGGCTAGTTGCCCAACACAATGCATCTGAAATTCTCCAGGTGCAACTAACACTAGGTAAGACTGCAATCCAAATTGTAGCTTGCTACAGATCCCCCACCATGCCCCAAGATTCTCACTACACCTTTCTAAACATACTTAAAAATATTAAGATACAACCAAACACCCTAATACTGGGTGATTTCAACTACCCTGCCATTAACTGGGAAAACTACTCGGGTACCAACTCCTTTTCTCAACGATTCTTGGAATTCATAAATTCCAACATGCTGGATCAACTAATCCATTGTCCCACCAGGAGCTCCAATATCCTAGGCCTGGTCATTACCAACATGGGAGATAGATGCTCCACACCAGTGGTCACCCCCCTCATTGGTCAGGTCTGACCATAAGTTAATCACCCTTGACATCCACATCCAACCCCACCCCCCAGTAAGGAAACCTCCTTAAAAAACTTCTCCAAAGCCAACTTCATGCTACTGAAGTCAGAAGTGACAAACCTCATGACACCCATGCAGACGGGATCTGAAAGTTCGACTACAGAATCCTACACTAAGGCACTGTACGAGCACATCCACTCATGCATGAATCGTGCCATCCCAAATAGAACCAATATGCTCTTCTCCAAAAAAAGGAAGCCAATCTGGTGGTCCCCTGCTATAAACAAACTATACAACAGAAGGAAGAAACTGTTGCAGAAAAGAGGAAAATCCCAGGATGCAAAAAACTCCCTCACCAGCCTCAGTAAGAACTGAGATCCCTCATAAAATCCTCAAAAGCTAGTTACAAAAATAAAATTGCCAAAGATTCCAAAGACATCCACAAGGCATTCTATAGTTATGTCAATAATCTAAATGGCAATGCTCAGATCTGTTCTGAGCTACAACAGAATGGCATTAAATATACTGATCCCAAGGATATTGCCAATATCCTGACAGATCGATTTAGTGCCAACTTTACCCCCCCTCTCACCCGCTAAAGGGTCCATCTCAATACCAAAAGATTGCCAAATTCCAGTAATCATGGCCACACAGGTAGAAACTGCACACTCTGAAGCTAATACAGCATTCATGGGAGCAGATGACATCCAAGGCTGTGTACTACATGAACTATAAAATGAACTGGCACCTCACCTAAGTGCCATGTTTAATCATAGCCTCACCTCAGGCTTCGTACCCACTGAGTGGCGCACAGCTACAGTTATCCCACTCCACAAGGGGTGATCCACCTTTGATCATGGGAACTACCTTCCCATCAGTCTGACAAGCCTGATCTGCAAGGGCATGGAATGCATTATCATGGAACTTATAAACAAAGACATTGGCAACCTTCAAATATTGGACCCCACCCGGTTTGGGTTTGTGAAGGACCGATCTTGTCACCTGAATCTGATTGACTTCTTCAAATCAGTCTCCAGAGCTGTGGACAAGGATAAGGCAGTCCACACAGCCTATCTGGACCTCACCAAGGCCTTCAACACCATCCCTCACTCTGGATTCATAGCTAAACTTACTAAGTTGGGCATAAATCCCTATCTCACTTGATGGGTTGCCAACTGGCTTACTGATAGAACTCAGACTGTAAAAGTAGCCAACTCCAAATCCAGCTCCAGACAAGTGATAAGTGGAGTACCTCAGGGTTCAGTCCTGGGGCCGCTCTTGTTTAGCATCTACTTCTCTGAAGTACAGGCCAACACTAAGGGACTCTGGCTAACAAAGTTCGCAGATGACTGCAAACTGGGAGCCATTATTGAATCCCCAAATTATGTGGATATTCTATAAAATGGCCTTACAGAAACAGATGCCTGGTGCCATAGCCATGGGCTCAAGCTTAATGCCAAGAAATGTATAGTTACCCGCTTTGGAAAAAAACATGTACCCATGGAATACCACATAGGTGGCAGTACACTAAATATCGAAAGTGTGATGAGAGACTTAGGGACACAGGTGGATAGTGGTCTCACTTTCGATAAGCACATCGCCAAAACAGTCAGGAAATCCTTCTATGTTACACACCTCATCACTAAGGGCTTTTCATCCAGAAAAAAGGAGGTCATTGTCCCACTGTACTCATCCCTCATTAGACCCATTATAGAGTATAATGCCCCATTTGGTATGTACCTCACAAGACATCTGCAACAGCTGGAAATGCCACAGAAATACCTCACTAAAAGAATCACAGACCTAAAGCAGATGCCATATGTTGACCGTCTAAAAAAACTCCAGCTATACTCTGTGGCATATCGTCTACTCAGAGATGATCTCTGCTTAACATACAAAACCATGTCAAACCCTGAGCTGTTGGACATGCTCCACTTAAAGAAATCCCAATCCCTCAGAGCCACACGCTCCAGGGATCTAAACCTTGTCATCACAATGAACAAAACATGCTGGAGGGATAGGTTCCTGACCCAGAGACTCCCCATACTCTGGAATAGACTGCGCATACATGTCAAGCAGAGCACCTCCTTGTCCCTCTTCAAAAGGAACCTTGATGATTGGATGGGAGATAGGAAATTCACCCTGGGGATCATGTCAGTCACCCTGCTAGACAGGGGTTCAGAGAAGTAAATATTGTGGGAAGAAATATCCAGGGAATTGTTATGGCTAGGCTTGTATAGGCCCTAGGGCTGATAGCCTAGTATCAACCTATGAACCTATATTTCCTAAACCTCAGGACAAGGCTCAGGGAACTCATGGGCTTGGCTCAGGAGAACCTGGCAGAAGCCCAATAACAGAAAAAGGTATGGTATGACTAGAATGCTCGAGCTAGAGAGTATCTTGTAGGGCAGTGGGTAATGGTTCTCATTCCTGTCAGATACAACAAGCTGCAAGCAGCTTGGGAGGGACCCTACAATGTGGTAAGAAAGGTAAGTGATGTTAACTACATGGTGGAATTGCCAGGCAGGGGCACAAACTGTACCATGTTAACATGATGAAACCTTACCATGATAGGGAGGCCCTTATGCTGAGTATTTGCAGTGGCTTGCAGGAGGAGTCTGAGGGAGATCTGGGGACTGATCTCCTCAGTGAGGCTCGGACTGACACCTCAGTGGAAGGGGTAGCAATGTCCCAGCAGCTATCTCCTACCCAAATTTGAGAAATCTGAGCAGTGTTACAGGAGTTTGTGGACATGTTCACTGGGAAACCAAGGTGCACCAACCTGGTGCAGCACCAGGTGGATACAGGACCCCAATGGCCTATTAGGCAGGCCCCTTATAGGGTGCCTGAGAGAGTCAAACAGACTCTGAGGGAGGAGATACAGGAGATGTTGGAACTAGGGGTAATTCAAGATTCCAACAGTCACTGGGCCTCCCCAGTGGTGCTGGTGCCAAAGAAGGATGGCAGCATCAGGTTCTGTGTGGACTACAGGAAATTAAATAGTCACACAGAGTCAGATGCTTACCCCATGCCTAGGACAGATGAGGCCCTAGAGCAGCTGGGTGGGGCTAAGTATCTTACAACCATTGATCTTACCAAGGGTTACTGACAGGTGAACTTGACTCCCAGTGCTAGAGAGAAGTCAGCCTTTGTGACTCCTTTTGGCTTGTATGAGTTCACAAAGATGCCCTTTGGGATGACAAATGCCCCACTGACTTTCCAGAGGCTGGTAGATCATATCCTAGCAGGAGGGTTTGCCCTTGCTTACCTAGATGATATTGCCATCTACAGCCATTCCTGGCAAGAGTACCTTCAACATGTCAGGGAGGTGGTGGTTAGACTACAGACGGCAGGGTTGACCATTAAGCCGAGCAAATGTCAGGTGGGTATGGCAGGTCTCCTACCTGGGACATATAGTGGGGAGTGCACCTGTTACCAAAAAGCAGGTGAGGGCATTCTAAGGGACAGCAGGGTACTAAACGTTTGTCCCCAGTTATAGTACCATAGCTGCTCCCCTCACAAACCTGACAAGGAAGAACAGGCCAGATAAGGTAGTATGGACCCCAGCATGTGAGCAGGCATTCCAGGAACTTAAGGAAGCTTTGGGAGGACCCCTTGTGTTAGCCAGTCCAGATTACAGCAAAGAATTTGTTGTACAGGTGGATGCTTCGAACCATGGGGTGGGGACTGTACTTAGTCAGATTTCTTCAGAGGGAGAAAAGCACCCAGTGGTTTATCTCAGTCATAAGCTCCAACCCAGGGAGGAATGCTATGCAGCTGTAGAAAAGGAATGTCTAGCCATAGTGTGGGCACTGCAGAAACTTCAGCCTTATCTGTATGGAAGAAAATTCACTGTAGTTACAAATCACAATCCCCTAACATAGTTAAACAGAGCCAGCCCACAAAATGCCAAGCTGCTGACATGGAGCCTAGGGTTGCAAGCATATGATACATCAGTCCAGCACTGCAGTGGGATTAGCAATGCCAATGCAGATGGGTTCTCAAGACAGGAAATGGGGTAAGGCATTCTCAAATAGACCTAACCCTCTCAAGCAACGTTTCTCAAGGGTCACTTGAAAAACAAGCTTGGGATCTCTGGGGGGAGATATGTGAAGATAGGTGAGGGCTACCAGCCTAGCCAGATAGAATTTTGTAGATAAATCTATCATTTGTAGATATTAATATAAACCACAGGCTTGTTCTCTTAAATGGAAGAAAATTGTGTTAAATATGAAACTGCAAAAATGTAACAACAGTGCAGTCTGCTGTAGGGAAGCTGATAAGTCAAGCATTGTATAATTGTTTGATCACAAAACCCAGAGCTGAGATGTCTGGATAAAGGAATTCTTGCTTTTGTTTTGAGACTAGAGTTAATTGCTAGAATTTTCATGTATAATGTATTTTATTGCTGTAGCTTCCTGACCAGGTGCAAGATCAAAATGGCTGTTACACTCTGAGCTTCTGTTAGCCCGGGAAACAGAAAATAATGATATAATCTGAAATGAGTCAGTGGTACTGTCTTATCAATTTAAGGACAGAGAGACTCAGTGCATTTTGCATTTGTCTTGAGAACATCCAAAATCAACAGCACTCTGCCTATGCTATATATGTAAGTTTATTTTAGAACTGTGTTTTCTCTTAGATATAGCTAGGAAATAGGTATATTAGATTAGTGTTTTTTTCTGTATTAATGTCAGAACTTTTCTGCTGTATTATTTTAAGTATTTCTCTGTGATCTCTGAACTCTTGATTAGCGCTGTGTAGTAAGAAGTACTGTCTTGTGTTTTTATTATTTATAGTGAAATATTTTAAACCTTTCAACTGTGGCTGTTTTATGTAGAGATTAGTTAAGCTCTAGAGTACAATGCATGCATATAGTGATACTGTCCAAGCCACCCCAAATAAGCCTTGCTGTTCAGTCACACTTACCAGTTGGATAATAATATTGCACAGTAATAATTGGACACCCTTTGATAAGGGCCTTATTAGTAGCTGATATTAGTGGGTGGTGGCAGCTGGTACTACCGTATAGTCTGGGCAGAAAGGGGGCACAGCTGGAGAATCTGTGCCAGCCTTCCCCAGGAGTGTCTGTGTGTTTGTATATAACTCATATCTCAAAGTATGTGTGTGTCAGCTACTTGGGTAGGGACACAAAGCACTGGTTGGATAGAGAGGGTGCTGGAAGTTTTAACTTGCCCACTAGGCTGAGATCTGGACCCTATAGCTGTACCACTGGGGAGTCTAATTGGGGATCTGAAGAGAAAAGGAAAAAACATCCCCAGACTGACTGTGATCTCTGTGTGCTCTTAAGGGGAAATTGTACTTTACTGTGTGTGTATTTGTTATCCTCCCCTATGTGGACGACCCTCACTGGTCTTAGTGGTGAGGATTGTGGCTCCTTGATTGTTGGTCCACTGCACGGGAGTCACACCTTCTGTACTCTGTTCCTTCAGACTGCATGATGTAAGATCTCGGTTCCTCACAAATGTCCTTCACGATTCCTATACGATCAGAACCTTTGGATCTTTGCATTCTCACAACTTCTTCTTGTAACAATGATCAAAGGGATTTACTCATTTTATCATCATACAACTTTTGTGACTGATGGTTTTTGAACGTTGACCCTTGACCACTCTATTGTTCTTTGAGTTTGGTACTAACAATTGTTTGCTAATCAGAAGAGTTGTTCGTGTTTGTCTGGACATCAGTCTTTGAGCAAGTGAACCAAGCAAGTTGTCTCAAGGCATGTTTCTAAAATTGAGTACTACCTCTTTTGAATTTCTCCAACAAATACTTTGCACTGCGAACTGCATATTCAGCTAAACCATTGGCTTGTGGATACTCACACTGATTGACTATACAAAATGGCACTGATCTCGCATGTGCTCAGTAACGCATATGCATGTGCTGTCTAGCTACAGTCGCTGACTAGATTCAATATGCACACTGATCTACAGGTTGGACCTTGTCATTTGTGGGATCTGATACTTCCATGCAGTTATCTCTTTAAAAGCCATTTTAATAATCTTATTAAAAACATAACCATTATGGACATCACTTAGTCATGGGCATAATCTTAACTCTCACTGCTATGTGAAATGTTGTATTAGTCTCTACTTACAGAAATACCATGTTTTGTGTGTGTGTGTGTGTGTGTGTGTGTGTGTGTGTGTGTGTGTGTGTGTGTGTGTGTGTGTGTGTGTGTGAGATGCAACACCCCTAAGATACCTACAAATATCCGCAATGGCATACTTTGCTGTCTGCCTTCTGTTATGCTATACCCCAACACAGATTTTTTTTAAATGGTAAATTTTCCTACAGTCAGCAACCACAGATTATAGACTTCAGCTGTCTTTGATTTTGCCTCATATTTTTACCTTATCCCACATATTTTTTTATTTTCTGTCAAATCTCTGAGAAATACAGTCAGTCAATAATGCCATACATTAGAGTTTTAGACTTCTTATTTTTCAGAAAATTCACATTGATGCAAGACATGTTATCCTGTTATTTTTCTAAGTGAATTACAGTAATATTTAAAAAAAAAATCCCTGATTTTGAATCTTAATACCCTACTATCTTTGGCTTTGTCCCTAATTCTTGATCATAGAAGTTGATTGCTATGATACTGATTTTAGTATGCATTAATTTCCAGTGTTAATCTCAAATGCATTCTTTGGTGTCAGTTCTCATAAATTCCAGATATGGGTTTTAAATTCTTACACCTTTCCTTACTTCTTTAATATAGGTTTGGGATTTCCCATGCCTAAGTCTAAATTAAGTCTCCAGATATAGTTCATTCTGAAAGATGGCTTAAAGGACTTTGCACTTTAGCACTGACTATCCTGTCCAAAAAAAAAAAAAAAAAAAAAAACTAGACAAAGATTGTGACTCTATAACAACTGACTCCAACAAAGCAGTCAGCTATTTCTGTTTCTCATTTGTGCCAACAAGACCAGATAGCTGTTGTCTTTTTGTATTATAAATTGTTTTCTATACAGGTTTGGCTGAAGCCCATTAAGGGACTAAACTGGAGCAAGACATTATTTTTCAATTTTTGCTGAGGTACATAACAGTGAGGTTCCTTTCACTACTGACATTTGACTCCTAACTGTCCCATTAGCTGTATATTCTGACTGAATCTTTTTCTGTTATCAAGGTTTTTTTAATCAGGAATGTCAATACAGGGACACTTCCTACTGCCTCACTGACTTCGATAAAAAAAATATTGGTAAACGTTTTTAAACAGACCTAATCTCAATTCACCCACTTTAATATGTTATTTTTTTATATTCCTTCTTTTTAACTCATTTATACAGGGAAGCTGCCAGAATTTTATAACTAGCTATACCTTTTTAACCCCTTTGCCATCCCTAATAAATGTCATATCTGCAACTTGGTCTAGAATCTAAGGTATGACCATGTTCAGATATCTTTAGCTGTCACTTGGTCTTGCTACAGCTTTCAGTCTCTATATTATTGTCAGTCTCTTCCTTAGCTATCTGATGGTGTCTAACGCGAACGTGAGTCCAGTCCTATCTTTAAAATGGTGCTGAAAAGGGTAATACTGTCCAGACAAAGTGCTGCACACTGTCAACGATGATGAAACTGTTAGAAATGTTATTTAACTTTTAATTATAACATGAAGGCTGACTCTTAAGGTCATATAATTAATTAAGAAAAAGTTCCTGCAGCTCAGTCACTAAACAGTGTCAGGGGGTTGAACTTTCTGTAATGCATTGGAAAGACTGAGACTGTTTGAAATGAGTATTTTCTAAAGCAATACTAATTACTCTGACAAATGTTCAAAGCTTTCTTCTGCTACCACCACTGATATTTAATGACTGCACTCAGGTTTTCTCAAAAAAAATGTTGAACTGATTGCAGCTTATCTGGTGTACCAAATAAATGCAAGTAAAATTAAGATGTCATTAGTTAGTTCGATTAAATGAAGCACCTGCTTTAAATACAGGTCAAGCAAATCATATCTTTGTTCATTTGTTATATAAATTTATATACCAGCTGAACAAAGATATGCTTTGCTAGTCCCATATTTAAAGCAGCTGCCTCATTTAATCTAACTAATAACATTAATAAAGTCTTTTTTGGAATCTACATGGTTACATCCCTTTTTATTGCAAAATCAAATAATGGGAAGTGAATCTGCTACTGGAGTTGCGTGCTTTACTTAACCAATGCATTAAAACAGTGAATTGTACACTGTTATTGAATAAACTGTGTGATATGGGATATGTAAGCAATATATCATGCCTTGGTATGGACATTGGAGCGGTTTACCCGCAGATGGTAGGTCATGAATGAACAAAGCCAGTCATGAGTAATACCTGCATTACTCAAAACGAAATGTGATAAATCACTATTGTGCAATTATGTTATTAAAAAAAAGTATTTCTTGCCCTATTTAAATAGTGCCATTACACAATGGGGCTTCACTTTGTTCTTGTGTGTTATCACTGGTTGGAGTCTGTGGGGTCAGATTAGGGATGTACTGCATCTAAAATCTGTGGGGTTGGATTAGGGATCTACTGCATCTGAAGCCTGTGGGGTTGGATTAGGGATATACTGCACCTGAAGTCTCTGGGAGTTGGATTAAGGTTGTACTGCATATGAAGTCTGTGGGAGTTGGATTAGGGATGTACTGTATCTGAACTCTGTTTGGCTGGATTAGGGATGGCATGATGTCAGGGCACTTCTATGGGCTAGGCTTGTAAAGGCTCTAGGGCGATTAGCCTAGTATACACTTATGAAACTATGAACCTACTGCATCTGAAGTCTGTTTGGCCAGATTAGGGATATGATGCATCTGACGTCTGTAGGGCTGGATTAGGGATATATTGCATCTGAAGTCTGTGGGGGGTTGGATTAGAGATGTACTGCATCTGAAGTCTGTGGGAGTTGGATTATGGATGTACTGAATCTAAAGTGATGGTTGGATTAGGAATATACTGCATCTGAAGCCTGTGGAGGTTGGATTAGGGATATACTGTATCTGATGTCTGTGGGGGTTGGATTAGGGATATACTGCATCTAAGGTCTGTGCGGGCTAGTACTGCATCTGAAGTCTGTGGGGTTGGATTAGGGGTGTACTGCATCTGAAGTCTTTGGGTTGGATTAGGGAAATACTGAATCTGAAGTCTGTGTGTTTGGATTAGGGATATACTGCATCTGAAGTCTGTGGGTTGTGGATTAGGGATGTACTGCATCTGAAGTCTGTGGGGCTGGATTAGGGATGTACTGCATCTGAAGTCTGTGGGGTTGGATTAAGGAAATATTGAATCTGAAGTCTGTGGGTCTATATTAGGGATATACTACACCTGAAGTCTAAAGGGGTTGGATTAGGGATGTACTGCATCTGAAATCTGTGGGGTTGGATTAGGGATGTACTGCATCTGAAGTCTGTGGGAGCTGGATTAGGGATGTACTGCATCTGAAGTCTGTGAGAGTTGGATTAGTGATGTACTGCATCTGACGTTTGTGTGAGTTGGTTTAGGGATATACTGAATCTGAAGTCTGTGGGAGTTGGATTAGGGATTTACTGCATCTGAAGTCTGTGTGTTGGATTACGGGAAATACTGAATCTGACGTCTGTGGGTCTGGATTAGGGATATACTGCATCTGAAGTCTATAGGAGTTGGATTAGGGGTGTACTGTATCTGAAGTCTGTGGGGCTGGATTAGAGATATACTGCATCTGAAGTCTGTGGGGGTTGGATTAGGGATGTACTTTATCTGAAGTCTGTGGGGCTGGATTAGGGATATACTGCATCTGAAGTCTGTGAGGCCGGATTAGGGATATACTGCATCTGATGTCTGTGAGAGTTGAATTAGGGATATACTGCATCTGGAGTCTGTCGGGGATGGATTAGGGATATACTGCATCTGAAGTCTGTGTGGCTGGATTAGGAATATGCCCATCTGAAGTCTGTGGGGCTGGATTAGGGTGAGGCTGGATTAGGGATATACTGCATCTGAAGTCTATGGGAGTTGGATTAGGGATATACTGTGCCTGACGTATGTGGGGCTGGATTAAGGATATACTGCATCTGAAGTCTGTGGGGTTGAATTAGGGATATACTGCATCTGAAGTCTGTGGGAGTTGGATTAGGGATGTACTGTATCTGAAGTCTGTGGGACTGGATTATGGATATATGCATCTGAAGTCTGTGGGGCAGGTTTAGGGATATACTTCATCTGAAGTCTGTGGGGGTTGGATTAGGGATATACTGCATCTGAAGGCTATGGGAGTTGGATTAGGGATGTACTGTATCTGAAGTCTGTGAGGCTTGATTAGGGATATACGGCATCTGAAGTCTGTGGGGGTGGATTAAGGATACACTGCATCTGAAGTCTGTGGGGCTGGATTAGGGATATACTGCATCTGAAGTCTGTGGGGCTGGATTAGGGATATACTCCATCTGACGTCTATGGGAGTTGGATTAGGGATGTATTGTGTCTGAAGTATGTGGGGCTGGATTAGGGATATACTGCATCTGAAGTCTGTGGGGGATTGGATTAGGAATATACTGCATCTGAAGTCTGTGGAAGTTGGATTAGGGATGTACTGTATCTGAAGTCTGTGGGGCTGGATTATGGACATATGCATCTGAAGTCTGTGGGGCTGGTTTAGGGATATACTTCATCTGAAGTCTGTGGGGTTGGATTAGGAATATACTGCATCTGAAGTCTATGGGAGTTAGATTAGGGATGTACTGTATCTGAAGTCTGTGAGGCTGGATTAGGGATATACTGCATCTGAAGTCTTTGGGGATGGATTAGGGATACACTGCATCTGAAGTCTGTGGGAGTTGATTTAAAGATGTACTGTATCTGAAGTCTGTGGGGCTGGATTAGGGATATACTGTATCTGAAGTCTGTGGTGCTAGATTAGGGATATACTGCATCTGAAGTCTGTGGGGGATGGATTAGGGATATACTGCATCTGAAGTCTGGTGGGTTGGATTAGGGATATATGCATCTGAAGTATGTGGGGCTGGATTATGGATATACTGCATCTGAAGTCTGTGGGGGTTGGATTAGGGATATACTGCATCTGAAGTCTGTGGGGGTTGGATTTGGGATGTACTGCATCTGAAGTCTGTGGGAGTTGGATTAGGGATGTACTGCATCTAAATTAATTCCAGTACAAAAGAACAGTCACAGTGCATCTCTTGAAGTGCTGCAGGTGCCACTATTTTCTGTTGTTATTTCATGAGCAGATAGGCATGGAAATAGTAGTGACAGCACTGCAGGTCAGTGCTACTCATTTTACCAAGTGAGAGGGTTTGTAAAGTGAGCACTTCTACAGTATGGCAGTGTGAAAGAAAATGGTCAGTTTTAGTCCATAGTTAGGCACACATGACGTGTTTGGGATGCAGATAATATTTCTGGTCATAACTGTTTTGCCTTGGTATATGCATTGATTTGTAATTTTAATGTGGCTACAGAATTCTTTTTTTCTTCTATTTTTAAGTAAATTGATTTTTGGGGGCTGGTGAGTAGGAACAAAAAATAGTGCCTGTTATGTTTTTTGTTTTGTTCGCCACACTGATTTGTGTTTCATTCCCACTGCCAAACTCATTCCTGTGGTTAGCAACTAATTTACCAGGCTTCTTTGGCTAGTATACCCAATCAGTTTACAAATTCTGAATTACTAGTCTCTAAAGTATAAATAGGTGTTTATTATAACAGAGTACTGGGTTACTTTGAGGCACAGAGTCTTCAGAGCAGAAGATCAGAATGAAAAGCTCCATCAATAAATAATTTATTAGAAGACAGTAAAAGCAAAACAAACACAACATGTAAAAATGAATAGTACATGTTAAAATGTGAATAGAGCTGTCACAGCTCTGTGAAATACAGTCACATGCTAGATAACTGACCAGTGTACTATTGTAGTAAAACATGAAATCCACAATGTTCATTTACCGGAATTCTAATGTTCATAAAGTCAGAGTAGGCACATGCAGGATAAGGGTGGGATAAATAACCCCACTGATATTCATACACTCAGATAATATAGGTGCAGAGTATTGGTGGATAAACAATACCAATATTAATGCAACAAAAGTGTATCCATGCAGGCTAAGGGAGAGATAAACAATGGTGCAACTAGTCATACAGCTAGAATGTTTACATGCTGAGCATGGGGACAAACGGCAGTGCCATACTCATACACACAGAGTGTAACATGCAGAGTATGGTGGGAGATAAACAACTGTAGTAATACAGCCAGAGTGTTCACATGCAGAATATGGGGGATAAACAAAGGTCTTGCTATTCATAAATGTAAGATGGGAAGGAGAAACAAACAATGGTGCTGATATTCATACAACCAGGTTGTCTGCCTGCAAAATGAGAGTGCATTAACCTATCAGCTAGTTTCATTCAGACTAAAAATTAAGAATATATAGTTTGATTTGCAGTCTAATCTGCAGGTGCTTGCAATCTAAGGAGTAGTGTAAATGGGTGTGTCTTCTCTGAAGGTTGGGCGTCGGGCTGGAAACTCAGCACTGTAAAAATCCACTGCCAATCATTAGCGGACCGGAGTTCCACTGTGGCAACCCCCTAACCGGGAAAAGCCAAAAGACATTACTTTTAGTGTGCATTCCTTACCCATAGTTCCATGCATGTGCAATGTAATGTAACTATGTCGTGCATCTGTACTTGATGCCATATGCATAAATGAAATTTTTGCTTGTTTACTAGCACCTACATTTGTGTGCCTCTCTTGCAATACTGTTAGACTCCATGAAGTACTGAAATCTGCAGACATCCTGACAAGGCACAAATGCTTCAGTAGGACTGATGAACCAATCACCACCAAAGCCAAAAGAGACAGTAGAAAGAAATCAGACAGACTAGTTGGATCAACTTAAGGTTCAGGATCCCAAACCACAGTATTTGTATTTGCTTCCGAAAATATATAAACATTTGACGAATCCACCAGGATGACCGATAGTGTCTGGAAGGAGATCTTTAACTGAACCCCTCTCTGCATTTCTAATGGAATTTTTACAACCTTTATTACCAATAGTTAGATCAAGAATAAAAGACACTACACAATTCCTTAACATCATACAGGATACACAGTTGGATCCAGGCTGGTATCTTTGTACACTCGACGTCACCTCCCTATGTACTAATATTCCACACTAGGCAGGCTTACAAGCAATACAATTTTGGTTGGACAAATCTGAACTATATGCTCCTGGATTTAACAAATTGCTGGTGTGTTTAACTGAACACGTGCTTTCAAAAAATGTGTTTTATTTCCATGGGAAGGCATACTGGCAGGTATGGGGTACGGTTATGGTGGCATCTTTTGCCCACATTTATGCCGACCTATTTATGGGTTACTTGGAGGTGCATCTTATATATGATTCCGATCACAACTTATTTTTGGAAAAATTAGACATCTGGAGAAGATATCTGGGTGACTGTTGGATGGTGTGGCGGGGTGATAGAGAATATGTGGAAGAATTTGTCAAATACTTCAATGAAAATAAATGGGGGATTCAGTTTATGCTCCATATTGAATATCATGAAATTACTTTTTTGGATGTAAAAATCACAAGACAACAGGATTACACACTAGAGAAGGAAGTGTTTAGAAAATTCCCTGAATACAATACTTTGTTACATGCCTCCAGTTATCACCCTCGCCACATCATCAACAATATCCCTAAGTCCCAATACTTATGCATTAAGCGTATTTGCTCTTCTGCAAAGACCCATAGCACTTGCCAAAAGGATCTCACTCAAAGATTCCTTTCGATGGGTTACCATTAGAAAAGTATAGCTCAGGCTCAAGATTTTGCAAATATACAGGACAGGGATAAACTCTTGCAATACAAAAGTACAGAAGTTAAAAATAATAGATACACTGAACAACCTGTTAGATTTGTTACTACTTTTGATGGTAATACCAAAACATTTATGAATATTGTCAATAATCATTGGGATATTTTATTAACTCAGGATAAACTCAGTCAAGTGCTAAAGCCCAGATGTCAGTTTTCATTCTGCAGAGGCAGAACCATCAATTCATATTTTACACATTATAAACATTATTCGGCCCCCATTTTACAAAAGAAAACATTATTTGGTGATGTACTGGTAGGATGCTTTGCTTGTGGCCATTGTAGTGCATGTACACATATACTTCCAACTAAAGAGTTTTCTAGTAGTAATACATCAAGGGTTTATGACATTAAATGCTTTGGAAACTGTAGCAGCGATTGGATTGTTACTTGTTTTGTTCTTCTTATGTAGGACAAACATCAAGACCATTTAGTTATAGAATCAGTGAACACTTAAGCGATATTAGGAATAAAAGGGTCTCGAATGCATTGTATAAACATATTCTTACTCATAAAACTGCCAAGTTTTCTTTTGTGATTATAGACAAAATTGTAGCAAATAGATCATGTAAAGCTGGATGGCACAATATTTTGAACCAAAAAGAGTCAGGTTAGATTATCAGGTTAGGTGCTTTATTCAAACCCTGGACATAATGAACTAAGCTGAACTGATTTTTGATAATATAATAAATAGAAAGGGTCAGTTTGGTATATCATGTCAGTTATATTATTCTAACCTGACTTGAATGAGTTAATCTAATTATTTTTGAACCAATCAGTGTTGTACTGCCATCAAGCTTGTTGGCTTGAAATATATATATAAAGATGTGGGTATTTAGTCGTTTTGTAAATTGTTTTTGCTGCACTGAAGAAGGCTAATTTTAGCCGAAACCAGTTTGTTTCATCCTTTGTGTGCTTTATTGATATGCCACAATAAATATAATTTATTTTATGCCATCCTTCCATGTGCTGGATTATTTCTAGATTTTGGAACCACTTTATTGCCAAAAAAAAAAGCAGTTAAAAGAGCAGTTGAGCACTTTCATCTTACACTAAAGTTCTGAAGAAGTCTTTTAGTATAAGACGAAAGAGCTCAACTGCTCTTTTAACTGCTTTTTTGGCACTAAAGTGGCTGTAACTGTATCCAACCGATCTTCCTGGCTTCCTTCTACTGGCTTCAGTAGGATTGTCATATTCACCGTGAAAGTGACTTTTTGACAGTTTAAGCAATTCCAAAGTCCAGTTAATGTAACACCATTGAAAGTCACTACACTGTCAGAATTGAGAAGTCCGGAATGTAAACAATGCCAAAAAAATGTTTACAATTTGCAGGTGAAATACCTGTAGATAAGTCAGCATTCAAATCCTTTGAGAATATCAAACAATTCCTGATTTCATTAAGGCAGTACATGAAGCAGCAACTTCCACCATTTTGATTCTTCTTCTTCTTTCGGCTGCTCCCATTAGGGGTCGCCACAGCAAATCAGCTGTTTCCATTTCTTCCTGTCCTCTGCATCTTGCTCTGTCACACCAACCACCTGCATGTCCTCTCTCACCACATCCATAAACCTTATCTTAGGCCTTCCCCTTTTCCTGTTACCTGGCAGCTTCATCCTTAGCATCTTTTTCCCAATATACTCTGCATCCCTCCTCAGCACATGTCCAAACCAACGTAATCTTGCCTCTCTGGCTTTGTCTCCAAACCTTCCAACCTGGGATGACCCTCTAATATACTTATTCCTAATCCTGTCAATCCTCATCACACCCAGTGCAAATCTTAACATCTTCAACCCTGCCACATCAAGCTCTGACTCCTGCCTTTTTGTCAATGCCACTGTCTCCAACCCATATAACATAGTTGGTCTCACTACCCTCTTGTAGACCTTCCCTTTCACTCTTACTGGTACTTGTCTGTCACAAATCACTCCTGACGCTCTTCTCCACCCACTCCACCCTGCCTGTACTCTCTTCTTCACCTCTCTTCCACACTTACCATTACTCTGAACTGTTGATCCCAAGTACTTAAACTCATCCACCTTCACTACCTGTACTGACTGCATCCTCACCATTCCTTTATCCTCCCTCTCATTCACACACATATATTCTGTCTTAGTCCTGTTGACCTTCATTCCTCTTCTCTCTAGAGCATATCTCCACCTCTCCAGGGTCTCCTCCACCTGTTCCCTACTCTCACTGCAGATCACAATGTCATCTGCAAACATCATAGTCCACGGGGACTACTGTCTGATCTCATCTGTCAACCTGTCCATCACCACTGCAAATAAGAAAGGGCTCAGAGCTGATCCTTGATGTAATCCCACCTCCACCTTAAACGCATCTGTCACTCCCACCGGAGACCTCACTGCTGTCACACTACCCTCGTACATATCCTGTACCACTCTTACATACATCTCTGACACTCCCGACTTCCTCATACCATACCACAACTCCACTCTAGGCTCCCTGTCATATGCTTTCTCTAAATCCACAAAAACATAATGCAACTCCTTCTCACCTTCTCTGTACTTCTCCATCAACACTCTCAGAGCAAACATTGCATCCGTAGTACTCTTTCCTGGCATGAAACCATACTGCTGATCACTAATCATCACCTCCCTTCTTAACCTAGCTTTCACTACTCTTTCCCATAACTTCATGCTGTGACTGATCAGTTTAATCCCTCTGTAGTTAGTACAGCTCTGCACATCACCCTTATTCTTAAAAATCGGTACCAGAACACTTTTTCTCCATTCCTCAGGCATCCTCTCACTTTCCAAGATTTCATTCAACAATCTAGTTAAAAACTCCACTGCCATTTCACCTCCATGCTTCCACAGGTATGTCATCTGGACCAACAGCCTTTCCGTTCTTCATCCTCTTCATAGCTATCCTTACTTCCTCCTTGCTAATCCACTGCACTTCATGATTCACTATCCGCACATCATCCAACCTTCTCTCCCTCTCATTCTCTTCATTCATCAACCCCTCAAAGTACTCTTTCCATCTGCTCAACACACTCTCCTCGCTTGTGAGTACATTTCCCTCATTATCCTTTATCACCCTTACCTGCTGCACATCTTTACTAGCTCAGTCCCTCTGTCTAGCCAATCGGTACAGGTCCTTTTCTCCCACCTTAGTGTCCAACCTTTTATACAACTCTTCATACGCCTTATCCTTAGCTTTCGCCACCTCTCTCTTTGCCATGCACCTCATCTCCTTATACTCTTGTCTACTTTCTTCATCTCTTCCACCATTTTGATAATACTTCAAAAAACACACACTAAATAAAGCCTCCAATTAATGTAAAAATAACAAATTTGAAAATCAAAAATGCCATCGGGACAAATATCAGAAACAAAACTATTGGGAGAAATATCTGGAAAAGAACTTTATTATATACAAAACACAATAAATGATGTCATCTCAATTCATTTCAAGAGACTTCTTCAGAATGTGCATAAAGCAGACTTAGAAAATGTAAATACACAACAGAACCACATTAAAAAAAATCCATCTGTTAGTAAAAACATTCATAAAACATGCAATAAATATATTAAATTACTTAAGTATTAGATTAGCTAGAAAAGAATACACCATCAGACATAAAAAATGTGAACTAATGTTTATGTGGTCTTCTTCTGAGAATGCATTTAAAGTTGACACACTCATTTAGCTGAGGTGGGCTGCCCAAATTAAAAAATTAATTCCCATCTGTATTCCTTGTACTCAAGTTCATTGTTACTATCTCTTCCCTAACATCGAATACCTAAATATCTAAAATATAAATTAAATTTTTTTTGTGCATACATCTCTGTGTTTATATAGTGTTTTTAAGCTATTCTCAATAGCAAATGTTTGTTTATATATTCAGCTGTGGTATTGTTACTATTTTGTCTACAGAAGGCTGCTCAATCAGGATATTCAGCAACATGTAACTGGATGTACAAGTAGAAAAAAAGCACTATGGGGTGGGCAATGTTATCACTAGACTATCAAGCTAAAACATTGTCCTCCCCCACTCTGCCTTTTATTAGGCAATGCCAACCTGACAGAATTTCTGACATAGCAAATATTAGTCTGCACTTGTCTCCCCTGAGCTTCGGAATATTAGCTAAAACTTTATCATCCCCTTGGTGCATTTTTTTAGGTAATGCCGACTTAACAAACCTACCAAAATAACAAATAAAAACTCAAAGAAACCTAAACTTGTTACTGCTCAATGCTAGGAGCCTAAACAAGAAACTCCAAACCCTAAAGCTCTCGTCACTCTGGAGAATATAGACATCTGTGCAGTTACTGAGACATGGGCATAATCTGCAGAAAGTACTCCAGCAGTGCAAGGCTTTTGTGCCTTCTATACAGTTTTAGACCATCAACTTCACAGACAGGGCAAAAGTTGGAGGAATCTCAATTTACATTAGCAACAAGTTTATTCTAGGTTGGTTAAACAGGACAATACCCTGGAGTTTCTCCACATGCAAATCACCATAGACAAAGTCCCATACTACATCCTAGCAAACTATAGGTCTCCCTCTATGTCTCAAGAATCCGACAGCTCATACCTTGACCTACTGAAAACAAACACTATTAAACCAAATATCCTATTCATGGGTGACTTTAATTACCCCTCTATAGACTGGGAAACATACATTGCCCCAAACCAGCAGACACAATGATTAATGGACTTTATTAACACAAATATCCTTGACCAGATAGTGTGCACACCCACTAGAGGTTCAAACAGACTGGACCCGGTATTCAGCAGTCTGTGAGAGCACTGTACCCCCCCCCCCCCCCAATACGCCCTCACTAGTGAGGTCAGACCTCAAAGCTGTCCCACGTTGAAGTAACTTGTAATTAACTTGGTAACCCCAGTAAACCCTGTAACAGTTAGGAAGTAGTCCAAAGCAAGCTACACCCTATTAAGTGATAGTTTCTCAAATTGAATTCCCCTCCTAACCCCAAGTTCACAGCAAACTATATGGAATTGTTCACAGAGACCCTATACAATCATATAAGTTTTTATCTATTTATATATTTATTTGCTTTTGTTTACAAGGCAAATCCATTTGAGAACTGAAATGCAAATTTCCAGTAGGGGCCAGGGAAGAAAAGCTCCAAAAGAAGGATAGAAATACGTTTTTGAAAATTCAAAAGAAAAAAGCAGTCAACAAACATTTGTAAAGAATTTCAAAGAAAACAGTCAACAAACATTATTTACATAGCATATCAGATTAAGGAAATGCATGTTTTCAAGATATTTTGAATAAAATTAAAACTATTATATTAATGCACTTGTGCAGTATCCATAGTGGACAAAGTTAGGATGGCATTCTTCAAACTGTAGGTGTGGTAAAGTTGCATAGTTGATTAGTTGCCGGGCGGGGGAGGGTGAGGTAATAGGTTGCTGTACCTATTAGATGTAAATCCAAAGCAAACTCTAAAAACAAACCACACAGGTAGAATCTTAACCTTAATAGGATATATAACAAAATGAAACAATCATGGCTAAAATCAGAAACAGCAGCTCCCATAATGATAAGAGCTCTCTAATTAAACAAAACAGGAAACTAAGATGACTAATTAAGTCCAACAAGTCCAATTACAAGGTCAAAATAACCTCACAGGCTAAAGACAACCCCAAGGCCTTCTGCAGCTATGTCTGTAACCTCAAAGGCAGCACACAACAGTGTGCTGAAAACTGGTGGTCACTGATGTCACCTTCACTAAGCAGAGCAACATAGCGAATCTGCAGGCTGACAAATTCAGCTTAAACTTCACTCACCACTTCCCCCCGTCTCTTCCCAAGAAATAATGCTAGCATAACTCCTCAACTGTTAGCAGGGAGCAGATCCTGGCAGAGCTCAATAAGACCAAAAACACAGCCTCAGTGGGCTCAGACAGTATCCTGGGATGCCTTCTAATTAACTTGAAACATGCCTTATCAGGACCACTTGAGTCAGTTTTCAACTATAGCCTCAGAACAGGCTTTTTACCACAAGAGTGAGGGACTACAATGGTTATCCCACTTCACAAGGGTGGACCATCAACTGATCCAGGAAACTACAAGCCCATTAATCTGACTAGTCTAATATGCAAAGCCATGGAATGAATTATCATGGAAAGCACATAGGTAACTTTCAGATACTAGACCCAACCCAGTTTAGCTTTGCCAAGGAAATGTCATGCCTACTAAACCTGGTGGACTTCTTTGAGAGAGTCATGAAGGCAATAGATGAGAGGAAAATGGTGTATACCACCTCACTGGACCTGGCTTAGATGTTCTATATAATACCCCACTCAGGTATAGTTGGCAAACTCACTGAACTGGGCATAAACCCCTACATAACCCACTAGATTACTAGGTTCACAGACAGGACCCAGGAAGTCAGGACTGGTGAGACCACTTCAACTAGAAGACTAGTAACCAGCAGGGTACCTCAAGACTCTGTGCTGACACCATTCCTATTTGGCATTTACATCTCTGAGGTAAAGGCTAATATCAAGGGCCTTTGGCTAACAAGTTCACAGACAACTGCAAACTGAGAGCTGTTATAGATTCTACCATGATAAATAACTTTTTCCAAAGTCACAAATTAAAACTCAATGCCAAGAAATGCATTAGAGTGCCTTTTGGGATAAGACACCCCTAAGAGTTGACCCAGTAGTCAGGTATCTGGGAACGTATGTAGACAGTAATCTGTCATTTGAACAACAAGTGGCCAAAGTAGTGAGAAAATCATTCTATGTTGTCCATCTTATAAGTAAGAGCGTGGCATCTGTGTCCAAGGAAGTCATAGTGCCACTTTATTTAGTACTTATCAGACCCATCACTGAGTATAATACCCCCTTTGATAGGTACCTGAACAAACATATGCAACAGTTGGATCTTCCACAAAGGTTTCTTAGGTTCATAGGTTAGTACTAGGCTAACTGGCCCTGTGGGCCATTTTAAGCCTAGGAAATTACCCCATGTGAGAATCAAACCCTGCACCCTGTTTCTGTAAGGTAAACACCTTAACCATTATGCCACCCTCCTTACCAGAAGAATTCAGGATATAAACTCATTGTCCTATATGGAAGGCCTTAAAGCTCTATTTCTATAATCAATCTGCTACAGGTTTCTGAGAGGCAATCTATGCCTACCACACAAGGCATTATTGGAGCCATCTCTGATGGACCTTTTGCATATCTGCAAAATAAACAGTTTCACAACCACTAGATCCAAGGATTTAAATTTTGTTTGCAACATAAATAGAACATGATGGTGAGACATATATGTATCTCCGAGGATCCCCGTGCTTTGGAACAGGCTCCCCATCCATGTGAAGCAGAGTTCTTCCCTATCCCTGTTTAAGTGTAACATTGACCAACAGATAGGAAATCAGAAATTCACTCCCAGTCTAGCCACCATGTCTCTGATAGACAAAGGCAGACAGTAATGCCCAAACGAACATACCCACCCACATAACCTTTAGAAACTTCCTAACTAGCATACCCCCTCATAATAAACGCACATGATACATTAAGCTGTCTACTTAACAGCTTAGGTCATGGCTATATTTAGGCTCTTAGAAAACAACAAAGTGTAAAGACTTCTCATTTTCTCTTTGTCGGTGATTTAAAACTGTATAGCTCATCAGATGAGGAACTGAAAGCACAACTGCAAGCTGTCAAAACATTTTCAGATGATATAAGAATATCATTTGGTCTTGATAAATGTGCAAAAGCAACCTTTAAAGCAGGAAAACTGCAGCACCAAGAAAACATCAGTTTGGGACAAGAATGTGATATAAAAGAACTTGACCAAGAGGTGAGTGTATAAATATTTGGGAATTGATAAAGGATCAACAATAAAACATGAACAAATGTGAATAAAGCTTAGTAAAGAATACTTTAGAAGACTTAAATTAATCCTGAAAACAGCATTGACATTTAGGAACAAAATCCAAGCTATAAACCAATTTGTTCTTCCTGTCCTAACTTACAGTTTTGGAGTAACTGACTGACCCCAAAACATGTTGGATAGATTAGATAGGAAAACAAGAAGGATGCGTCATACTCACCAAATGATTTATAAAAATCAGTGCATACCAAGACTATATATTCCCCGTTCCGAAGGAGGGATGGGCCTCTTTGAAATTGATTACATGTATAGATCCACAATAGTGGGACTCCACACATATCTGCTGATCTCACAAGACCAAAATGTAGTGAAAGTTTTGAAATATGAGGAGAATAAATCTAAGATGACTTCTCTGCTTAATCTAGTAGAAGCATATCGGCATCAAGCAGGAATGGAAATCAAACCAGAAGTAGATAAAAATCAGGCAGCAACTGAATGTGCCAAAAAAAACGAAAGAAATAATATAAGGTGAAGGACCAGATGTGAAGGCAAAAAATGTCAAAACTGCATAAATATAGTTGCAAGTATAGAAAACTTCTGGACAAACCTCATGTTGATCAGGAACAAATGCAGGTATGGTTAAGGAGAGGTGAATTTATACCAAGAGATGAAAGGTTAATAATGGCGTCCCAAGACAATGGGCTACATACATGCTGGTTTGCAAAGTCCATTAAACATGCGGGAGAAACAGACAAATGTAGGTTTTGTAAAACCTAATTGGAAACAGTTGCACACCTTGTTGCTGGTTGTGACATACTAATGGCAGAAGGACTGTATACTGAAAGGCATAATAATGTGGCAAGACTGTTGCACTGGGGATTGTGCAAACATTATAGTATTCAAGTGGCTGAAAAACACTGGAAACAAGAGCCAGAAAGCATTATAGAAAATTATGAAATTTACATCACATGGGATCACCCATTACCAACAGTTGAAAAGATAGATGCTAGAAAACTGGATATAGTGGTCCATGAAAAGAAGACAAAAGTAGCATTGATCATTGAAATCACCACACCAAGTGACTACAGTGTCTTGCATACAGAGAGACACAAAGTCATAAAATATCAGGATCTGCATGCAGAAATGAGAGAAATGTGGAAGAAAGATATCCAGACAGTTCCAAAAGTAGTAGGAGCAATGGGTCTCATAAAAAAGAATCTACAATCGTATTTAGATATGTTACCAATCCATGTAACCCCATACAAATTGCAGAAGGAGTCATTACTAGGTACATTGCAGGTGCTGCGAAAAGCACTTGTGGCTGACATCAAAGATTGAAACAATTCTGATTTCATGAACTTTAATCGTACTTTGACCTAGGAATGGGGTCCATTCCTGTCATGGTATTAGAAACCCAAAACACTTGGAGAAATTAAAAAAGGACATCATTGGATTGGGTTGCACAGCTAGGCTTATACAGGGCCTGGCAGTGAGTAGTCTAGTATAAACTTATGAACCCATGAATAAATAGTCTACCAAAGCCAAATATGAGGTAAATCTGGCCTTCTAGGCTAAGAACAACCACAAGGTATTCTTTAGCTATGTGTACAATCTCAAAGGCAATGCACATCCTCAAAGGCACTACACATTTGTGTGCAAAGCTTATTGTTAATAGAGTTAACTACACTGACCCAGAAGTTATAGCAAACCTACTGGCAGACAAATTCAGCCCCAACTTTACCCCTCTCACCACCACAGCCTCCCCTCATTAAAAATCATCAAATGTAAGTCTGCTAACTATCACTAGGGAATAAGTCCTCAATGCTCTCTCTAAAGCCAAGAACTCCATATCAATGAGCCCCAACAATATCCCAAGCTGCCTTCTAAATAGCATGAAACACAACCAATCAGACCCTCTGGAATCACTGTTTAACCATAGCCTTCAAACAGGCTTCACACCTCACAAATGGAAAATGGCAACTGTCATCCCTCTGTGCAAAGGTGGGCTATCTACTGATCCTAGAAACTACAGACCCATACGTCTTACTAGTCTCATATGCAAAGCCATAGAAATTATCAATATTGACATAGGAAACTCCAAATACTTGACCAAACCCAGTTTGGTTTCATCAAGAAGGTTATGCATACTCAGCCTGGTGGTCACCAAAACAATGGATGAGGGCAAAAAGGTTCACACTGCCTACCTCGACCTAGCCAAGGCATTTGACATAATACCCCAATCAGGTATTGTTGAAAAACGCAAGAGGTTAGGTTTAAGCCATTATGTCACTTGGTGGATAGCTAACTGGCTCACAGACAGGACCCAGGAAGTTGTAACTGGGGAGTCCAACTCAACAAAGAGACCAGTCACCAGTGGAGTCCCTCAGGGATCAGTCCTGGGACTGTTCCATTTTTGCATCTATTTCTCCAAAGTCAAGGCCAAAGTCAGATAATTGCAAATTAGGACCAGTCATAGAACTCCCCTTCCAACATTAATATTCTCCAAGAAGGGCTGATACAAACAAATAATTGGTGTCAGAGCCATGGACTAAAACTAAATGCCAGGAAATGCATAATAGTATCCTTTGGGAAGTTGGCCACCCCCAGTAATTATCACGTTGAAAACACATTCCTAAGAGTTGACCCAGTAGTCAGGGACTTGGGGACACACGTGTACATTAACTAACCTTTGACCATTATGTGTGTGTGGTAGTGAGGAAATCATTCTTTGTTGCTCAACTTATAAACAAAGCTAGGTCCATGTTCCACTGTATTCGGTGCTCATCAGGCCTATTATTGAATACAATGTCCCCTTTGGTATGAATTTAACCAGCCACATCCTAAAAATGGAATGTCCATAGAGGTTTCTCACTAAAATAATACAAGGAGTAAATAACATGTCCTATGCAGACTTCCTCAAAGCCCTATTCCTGCATTCTGACTCCTACAAGCTGTTGAGGATAGATTTATGCCTGGAATACAAGGAATATTTATAACCCATGCTAATGGACCGCCATCATACCTGCAAAACAGACAGCACTTAAACTTTACCTGTGATATAAATAGGACCTGATGGACAGACAGGTATGTATCACAGAGACTATCCCTCCTTTGGAACAGGCTCCCCATCCATGTGAAGCAGAGTTCCTCCCTGACCCAATTCAAGTGTAGCTTGGACAACTGGATGTAGATCCAGAAATGTACCCCCAATTTGACACTTATGTCACAGGCAGCTTGTAAATGTTTCATCTCCCAAGCCATTGATTACATTACCAAGGGTACCAGAATTTGTCAGAGATTTGGTATGCATGTCTAAGCTTAAAAAGGTCCCCTTGGTCATTTGCCTAGGACACACCTAAGAACCTATGCACCTGTAATAAAAAAATACAGGTGAGGTGCATTTGTAATGCAATTTACAGACTTGCATAAGTGTGGGCTAAGAGTTACAATGCTACAAAATATTGCATGCTTCATACTTACAAGTTAAACTCCTACAAGTTACAGGATTACTCATAAATGAGGATGCAGAAAGTTGCTTTAGATTTTTAGCTTTAATAAATAAAGTTTTTTTTCCAGTCTTTGAAAAATGTGTACACAACATTGACCTTCCAATTGTGTAAAACCAGATTCACATATCTGGGAACTACAGCTACACTCATCACTTACCTTTAAGTCATTGAAAGTACCTTTAAAGACTCAGCAACAAATTACTGATTTATCAGCATGATTTCTTTATAGTCCAAATCACCACTGTGGAGTAAAATATTACTAACTACTCCATTTCAATGTTGTGTGGTATCACAGTGAGCAAAGGCTTGATATCTATATTGATTAATAAGTCACAATTATTGACTTTAAATTACTTGAATTGTATCTTTCTCTTGAAAACGAGCATTTTATTTTGACGTTTTACAGTTTAGATTCAATAAATACAGTCACCAGTTTTAATTTAGACCCAATGGCCACACCTGCCAGACTAAGGAGGGATTATGCACATCTGTATGCAGTTGCACCTTAGGTGCAGTGACCATTACAGCAAACATCATGAGCTTTGAAACTTGCTTCAAATCAGGTATGTCTTTATCAAGATAGCCCTTATGTAACAAATTCACAAATTCTTGCCCTTCATTGGCCGCTAAGTTGCAGACATAACATCGGCGACTGTAATATAAAGCCTTTCAGCCGATGTGCCTTGCCTTAGTTGCTAAGCCGCTGATTAGGCTTCCGCAACAGTTTTTAAACTTTAATTACCGTATCCAGCAATATCAAAGTGTTCGAGTGTAGACATTATGCACCGAGACATTGTTGGTGAGCTGCAAGTAATGCTGAGCGGTTCTCCTGACTGCTGCAAATGCTCGTTTATCTGTTTTTCTGTTTTTATTATAACAAATACTTGCCTGCTCTTTAAACTGTATGTATGTTGTCACTGACACCATAGGTTCAAATAGAGAAAAATAGAGTGATTTTTTGGCCACTATTACTGTCTGCATATTATTTATCCATTTTATTCAGTGCGACCTATAGATGTCCACTACATAAATGTTGTACACTAGCTCCTGAGGCCTTAGGCTTACTGCACCTTGTTTTAGTGAAGTGTTTCTTTTTCTGTCCTATATATTTAATTCACTTACAAGTCTGTGCTTTGCTCTGTAGTGGAATGTTTTTTGACATATATATTTAATTTACATACTTGTCTATGCTGTGCTAAATTATACTGTACCCAGGTGCTGTCTATTGAATGATACCAATGTGCTATAATCAATAACTGTATTGCTTGAACCACAGTACTATGTCTAAAGTGTGCTGCATTTCCTTGGCTAGATTGATTGTATTGATACTTCCCCTCCTGCTCTCTCCTTTCTACCTACCTTCCCCTTGGGATATCTCACTTCTACTTGATGTATGTTTTCCTTTGTTCTCCCCCTCCTTTCCTTCTTCTACTGTAGTGTTATTATTTTCTAGGTTTTAATCTGCTCTTTGTATTTTGATTTTCCTTACAGTGTATCCCAGCTGAATCACCTTGACCCCAGGTGCCTCCCGGTCTCTGCTTGAAATCCCTGGCTTCCCGCCCTTGAAGTGGCAGAGCATAAGAACTCCTGCTGTTCTTCTATAACTTCCTTGCCTCCCCAGGAATTTTTCATTGAATGTATGTACCTTGTTACTACTAACTATACATTACTATTGTCCATTAGTATAGCAACCCAGTGAGCAAAACCTAGTAGCCTACCCTAGTCATAATCCTCCCTCCCTACCTTTCTGGTGTCTTCCCCATTTTCCCCTGTGTTCTTGGCCTACCTTTGCAATTACTGAGTCTGGCCACTAAGTGGTGGCATCTCCTGCTTCTTCCTACACCCTTATGTATGACTACACCACCTTAACCCAAC
This sequence comes from Protopterus annectens, assembly GCF_019279795.1. NCBI lineage: Eukaryota > Metazoa > Chordata > Ceratodontiformes > Protopteridae > Protopterus > Protopterus annectens. The sequence continues at coordinate 91,736,063 of NC_056751.1, read as the reverse complement.
TCTGCCCTGTTCTATGAACCAGATTTAGTCACTCTTTCTTTTTACACCTTCTCTGCCCTGTATAGCCCCTTTCTGTTGTGAAACATTCTGCTTGCTTAACTCTGAAACTAAGCACCTCTACTGTAGTCTCCTTACCTCAGACATCTTCTCTTCGTCACTGATATGCTTTTCTCCTCCTCTTCCCACCCTTGAATGGACCTGTGACCACTCTCTCTGCCTCTGGAATCTCCTCCTCTCTGATTGTGTCTGGAAAATCTTTCTACACCTTTTCTGCCCTGTATAGCCCCTTTCTGTTGTGAAACATTCTGCTTGCTTAACTCTGAAACTAAGCACCTCTACTGTAGTCTCCTTACCTCAGACGTCTTCTGTCCTTTACTGACACGCTTTTCTCCTCCTCTTCCCACCCTTGAATGGACCTGCGACCACTCTCTCTGCCTCTGGAATCTCCTCCTCTCTGATTGTGTCTGGAAAATCTTTCATATAGATGCTCTAACCCACTCCGTTTGCCCTTCGGGCTCACTCCGCTCCCCTACCCTACCCCCAGTTCCCACCCACACCAGTGCTCCTAGCTATATACCTCTATCACCACACCCCCTTCCATTATCACCCTACCACATACTACTTCTACTTAACAACCACACCCCCTACCTCAACAATTTCTTAATTAACCTATTTTACCTTTTATGACCACTCCCTAACCTTGCCACACCTTATCCTGTATTGCTATATTTTATAGCTTTACTCTTACAACCACCTTTTATTTAGTTTTATGGTTCACTTCTTCCCCCAATCTACTTCATCTCACACACTTTCTCCTTTTCCCACCTTTATTCTTACACAACTCACTCCCTCCCTCAACATATTCTAACTCCTTTTCTCAAGCTACTTCATCTCATAGAAGAATTTCTCCTTCTCCCATCATTATTCTTACACACCTTACTCCTACACTCCACATACTCCAACTTCTTTTCTATACATCCTAATGGACCCAACATACAAATCGATATTCACAAACCTACTACTCTTACCTACAACTCTTGCTTCTCTTACAATTCCTTACACACTAAACTTCTTTGAACATTCTTCTCTCCCTGAGCAGCACCACCCCTCCCAACAAACTCTACCTGTTTCTCACATAAACTCCCTCAAACATAGTAACATAACTGCCATCTCTATCTATATACTTCCAAAGTACCATAGATCTAACCATGTTACTTACTTCCTTGGCAAAAAAATCCTAATCAATTACTACAAAATCCTTAAGTTTGTACAATATCCTCTACAACACCCCCTATTAGATGGTGATATTCATCCTAACCCTGGCCCCAATACTCATACTCCCAATAACCCACACAACCTAACATCTCCTACTATCACTACCCCAATAGACCATCTAACTCCCTCCTGATAGCTCACCTTAACATCCGCAGCATTAACAATAAAATTACAAACCTACATGCACTCTTAGATGTGCACTCCTTTGACATTCTATGTGTAACAGAAACATGGCTAAAACCATCAACTCTGGACCAGGAGATCACCCCTCCTGGATATAATATCCTAAGATATGACTGCAAAATCAAAAAGGGTGGAGGTGTAGCCATTTTGTATAAATCTGAACTCCAAGTTTCACCCTTCAACGTGCTCCTACCCTCAGATACCAATGCTGAAACCCTTACTGCCAAACTACAAATCAACAACTCTAAAGCTATCTAATTTGCACATATCTCCCCCTAGAAATAATATTAATACACTAGAAAACATACTTAGTTACCTCTCTACCCACCTACCTCAGGAAACCATTGTGTTAAGAGACTTTAATATAGACTGGGCAACCTGTAGTTCCCCTAATCCTACCAATCATATAAATCTTCACGGTTTCTCACAGATAATAACCACTCCTACTAGAATCCAAAAGCCAAGCAATAAAAAAAACACCCTAGACTGGATCCTCCTCAACAGCCATCTTGATACTTATAAACCAGGAACCCTTCCCGACGATATCAGTGATCATATGCTAACCTATATCAATAAACAAAAAATTCACAGCCCTAATACTAATAATTTTAAATCCTCTCACTCCAAAAAATTATTTAATCCAGAGAGCTTCCAAAACGAACTGAAAGCATGTGATTGGTCACCTATGTTTCATCTTCAACTTGATGAAGCAGTGACCTACTTTAATACTAGATTCCTTCAAATCCTAGATTACCACACCCCCTATCGCTCTTCCCGAATAAGAACCAAAATTGCCCCCTGGCTTACTAAACATACTAGGCAAAAGCTCCTCCTCAGAAATAAAATTTGGGCCAAATGGAGAGCCTCCAAAAGTCCATCAGATCAACTTTACTTTAAACAGTTAAGAAATGCCACCAAGAAAGACATTCTAAGAGACAAAAAAGACTATTACCTTCACCTCCAACAAACCCACCAACAAAAAACACATAAATTCTGGTCAGGCATTAACAAACTTCTTCAAACAGGGCACTCTAAAACTCCTGCCCCTTCAGGATTCAACCATAATAACTCTAACCAGATTCCTGATGCCTTTAATAACTATTTTACTGAAGCCATTCTAACCCTAGCTAATACTTTACCACCTATTACCACTCTACCATTAAATAACAATAATACTTCAACCCCAACCTTCCATATACAACCTGTACCCACATCCCTCATTTTCAACCTCCTTCAAAAACTTAAACCATGTACCCCTTCTGCTGACTGTCTTCCAGCAGAAAACCTGCAAATTACAGCTAAAGCCATTGCCTATCCTATCTCCATCCTTATAAATAGAACAATTTTAGAAAGCATAATCCCTTCCATATGGAAAATATCATCCCTCTACACAAAGGTGGGTCATCTACCGAGCTCTCCAACTTTCGGCCTATCGCCTTGCTCTCTCCATTAGCTAAAATAATGGAAAAATGCATACACAGACAACTACTTGACCACTTTCTCCATAACAATTTACTTGCCAACAGCCAGCACAGTTTTAGGCCATTCCATAGCACAACAACTGCCCTGCTATCCTTTTCTGACTCCATAAACAAAACTCGTAACAGTAATACTTTCTCCTCTGCACTATTTATTGACCTTTCAAAAGCCTTTGATATGGTGAACCATAACATGCTTATTGACATACTAAAAGCCCAATCACTGGACACACAAGCACTACAATGGTTCAAATCCTATCTTGAAAATAGACAGCAAGCAGTACTTTGGGATAATAATCTTTCTACTTCCCTCCCTGTGAACATTGGAGTACCACAAGGCTCTATTTTAGGACCTCTTCTCTTTTCATTGTTTATTAATGATCTACATACCAAAATTCCTCAAGCCACCTGTATACAATATGCAGATGACTCAACTTTAATTTGTTCAGCCAAGTCCATAACCTCTCTCTAGTCCCTCACCCAAACAGTATTTAACAGTGTTGAAAATTGGTTCATGCAACACTGCCTCCTTCTGAACCCCAAAAAAACAAAATTATTACTCTTTGCTCCTACTCATAAGTCACCTCAACTACACTTCACAGTAACCTCCAACAATGGAACTAACATATCCCCTGACACTACAACCCGTCTACTAGGAGTAACAATTGATAACAACCTTAGCTATGATGACCATATAAATTCTACAATAAAGTCTGTCAACAAAAAACTAGGCACCCTTTACAGAATCAAACCCTTCCTTACCCCTTCTGCCAGAATCACTATTGCCCAGACACACCTGATCTCTACCCTGCTCTATGCTTCAGCAATATATACCAATCTATCTAGAAACAACCTTACCAAACTTTCCACCAGTTACAATAACATAGCTAGATTTGCCACTGGCACCCCCTTTAGAACTCACCACTGCCACAACCTCAAACAACTGGGATGGTTAGAACTGCAGAACCTACTACTGTGTCAACAACTTGTTATCACCCAAAATATCCTTTATTACCCTAATAATTCCCCAATTCTTACTAATCCGATTACCCCCTACAAAACTCTTGCAACACTACACTCAGCTAACAAGAGTCTAGTTTCCACTACTAAATCTAACAACAAAGCTGGAGACTCACTTTTCACCAACACAGTTGGAAAAAGCTGGAACCAGCTTCCTAATGAACTTTCATCTCTTGCTTCCACTCATCTTTTTAAAAAGCATCTTAAAGAATATCTTAAAACTCACTGGCTTTGTCCCTGCTCTAACCCTGCCTGATATCTCTTTCCCCCTCTTCCTTTCTCTACACTTCTCTACTCCACTGTTCTATGTCACATACCTGTAATATGGATCACCTTCTTACTACTTAAAAAAAAAATTGATAAAAATGGTTATCAATTCAAATTTTTGTTCTTTGATTGCTATCTCTCAAATGATTACTTTCTGTATTTGATCTAAGTTTTAACCTACTAAAGGACTCTGTACAAATTTATCTGAACCTCAGTGTAACAATGTGCTGTAATTCATTTGACTATTACCATATTAATGTAATCTCTGTCACTGCTAATGCTTGGAGCTTTTCTCCCTGGGCCTCTACTGAAAATGGACATATATCCAGCTAGACTAGCCCGGTCAACAAATGTAAAATAAAAATAAATAAATAAATACAGTCACCAGTTTTAATTTAGACCCAATGGCCACACCTGCCAGACTAAGGAGGGGATTATGCACATCTGTATGCACCTTAGGTGCAGTGACCATTACAGCAAACATCATGAGCTTTAAAACTTGCTTCAAATCAGGTATGTCTTTATCAAGATAGCCCTTATGTAAAAAATTCACAAATTCTTTAAAAAAAGATGTAATATTTTTAAATACTTTAACAAATTCCTTTATAAAACAACACCAGTGAATCCAACTTAACTGCGTTCATGATTCCCATTTTTGTCATTTTTCATTCTAAATAACAAGTCTTTCTTTTTTTATTTGATTATAAAGCAAATATTTAAGTTTTTCCTTTAAAACAGATCTAATACCAAACTCACTTATCCTTTCAAATGCTATTGAAGGATGCAGCTGTGGTTTAAAATCATTAAGTCAGTGTAATACATCTATACTTCTTCTTCTTTCGGCTTTTCCCGGTTAGGGGTCACCACAGCGGATCATCTGTCCGCTCATGATTGGCAGTGGAGTTTAACAGTGTTGAGTTGCCAGCCCGGCGCTCAACCTTCCACAGAAGGCACACACTCACACCTAGGGCCAATTTAGAGTGTCCAATCCACCTACTGCATATCTTTGGGATGTGGGAGGAAACCGGAGCACCAGGAGGAAACCCACACGACCACAGGAAGGAAATGCAGACTCTGCACAGAAGGCACCCCAGCCGAGAATTGAATCAGAGAGCCTCTTGTTGTGAGGTGGCAACGCTAACCGCTGCACCACTGTGGCCACCCTGAGCTGCTGAAAAGCAGCCTCAATTCTAAAATTATTCTCTCTTTCTCTCTCTCTCTCTCTCTCTATATATATATATATATATATATGTGTGTGTGTGTGTGTGTGTGTGTGTGTGTGTGTGTGTGTGTGTGTGTGTGTGTGTGTGTGTGTGTGTGTGTGTGTATGCATGTCTACATGGGTCTACTTCAAAACATCTAAAACCCATAACATCTAATTTCATAACATCGAGACCAGAAAATCTAAAACCCAAAACATCTAAAACCCATATCATCGAATTTCATAACATCGTAAATGTGCATCAGAACATCGAACACTACAAATCACATGAAAATAACATGCCCACCACATATAATGACACCAAACTACCAAACACACTTTTTACTACATTTCTGCAGGGGGGCAAGCCCTCCTGCACCCCCCACACCTCCCATAAATATACCAACTCCGAGATTGCACTATAGTGGGAAAAAGTTAATTTCCTAACCCCACTGTATCAAGCCCCCCTGCAGAAACATAGTAAAATGTGTGTTTGGTAGTTTGGTGTCTTTATACGTGTAGGGGATGTTATTTTCATGTGATTTGTAATGTTCGATGTTATGATGCACATTTTAGATGTTATGAAATTCGATGTTATGGGTTTTAGATGTTTTGAAGGGGACCTGTGTACATATGTGCGTGTGTGTGTGTGTGTGTGTGTGTGTGTGTGTGTGTGTGTGTGTGTGTGTGTGTGTGTGTGTGTTGTCTTTAAGCATGCCCACAGTATTAGAGCTACTGTTTGGAATAAAAGTTATATCTTTCTAGAATAGAACAATTTCCTCAGAAATCAATATCATTGAAAAAACATTTAGACGTTTCCATGAGAAAAAGACTTTTACTAGAATCACATGCAGTTAAAACATCTTAAGTCACCATTTAGGTTATTGTGATGGTAAAGACTAAAACGTCCCCTTTTCATTAAGGCTTGAACCACTTGTACCCATGTCCTATGTGCCTGCTTTAGTTTTTGCCACTGAAAAACCTCTGTTGGTTGTTGATGTGATGGTATCTGAATTGCAACTTTCTGACTGGTACTTGAATGTCTTTGTGGACCTGCTTGAGAACAACTGTTTTAGATTTTGGTCAACCTGTGAAACTACATGTGCAGATTCATCAAGGGTATATCCATGCTGTTGGTAGGTAAACCCAAAACTTCTTACATTGACTGGGCTAAACCCAAAACTTCTGTCGATTGTCCGTGGATAAATTAATATGTCTAGACACAGCAGCAGAAACAGTAGGATTTAGATTATTTTATTTATTTTATTTATTTTACATTTGTTGACCGGGCTGGTCTAACTGGATACATGTCCATTTTCAGTAGAGGCCCGGGGAGATAAGTTCCTTGCAGAAAAATAACAAAAGCATTTTTACGTACAATTATGTTACAGGTTAATACAGAAATTATCATAGAGGTCTACATACCTCCCATTTCAAAATTCAGGTACAATACAAAAATGCAGGTATATTATATACTATAGTCTGAGGAGATAAGGTCTGGCATAAGAAGAAATAAATACATTTATATTTACAAAGAACATCTGAAGTTTGAAGTTAACACAGAAATTATCAAAGAGGACAGAAATACTTCACAGTGCCAAAGGCAGGTACAAAGTAAATTACAGAGAGGGCAGAATACTTTGCAGTGCAATAGGCAGGTACAGTGTAAATTACAGGTAGAATACAGAAAGTAACAATAAAAGAGGCATATTGTGTAATTATATTAATAAAGAGTTGTCACACTATGAGTAAGCTCAGGGGATGAAAAGAAGGGTAAGGAAAAAGGTAATGTGGAAAGTAAGGAAAGTAGAACTAGTTATAGGGAAGTCGTGGGTAGGCAGTGCCTGTTATGAGTAGAAACATGATTAGTCAGGTTTAGTACAGGGGCATAGCCAGTGTGTTTCCAGGAAAAGTTTCAGTCTGTTTTTGAAAAGAGACATAGAGGAAACTGAGGAAAGTTCACTGGGGAGAAGGTTTCAGGATTTTCCAACAGTATTACTGAAAAGAGAATCCCCAGCCCTGTTATTAGATTTAGAGGTGTTTACAATAAGTTTGTGTGATGAGTGCAAGGATTTCAGATTATTATAGGGGATGATGAGGGTCGATATTATAGGAGTATTGGAAGGTTGGTAAAGAGACTTATGGGCAATGGTTAGTTGGTGGAATTTAAGCAGATTCTGAATTTCTAGCCATCCTAGCTGCTTAGGATTATAGCAGTAGTGGGTTCTGAATGGGTTGCCAGTAGCAAACCTGGCAATGTTATTGTAGGAAATTTCCAGTTTGGTGAGGTTATTTTTAGATAAATTAGTAAATATGGGTGAGGCATAGAGGAGTGTAGAGATTAGATGGGTATAAGCAATAATTATTCTGACTGTTGGTGAAAGGAAGGGTTTAACTCTGTAGCGAGAGCCTAGTTTTTTGTTAATGGTTTTTATAGTATTGTTGATATGGATATCAAAGTTAAGATCATTGTCTATGGTGATACCAAGTAGTTTGGTAGTTTGGTCAGGTGATATGGGAGTACCATTAGTGGATGTAACTGAGAAATCTATTGGGGTGGACTTACGAGTAGGATTGAAAAGGAGGAGTTTAGTTTTTTTGGGGTTCAAGAGAAGGCAATGTTGTATAAACCATTGTTCTACTGTATTAAATACCTGTTGGGTAAGGCAGTGAAGTTTTGAAGTGGATGTGGCTGTGCATATAAGTGTAGATTCGTCAGTGTATTGAATGCATGTAGCTTGGGGGATTGCTAGATGAAGGTCATTGATAAATATGGAGAAAAGAAGAGTCCCTTATATGGACCCTTGAGGGACGCCAATGTTAATGGGCAGGTGGGTAGATAGAGTGTTGTGCCAAAGTACTGCCTGTTGTCTGTTATCTAAATAGGATTGGAACCATTTAATAGTGAGTGCATCTAGTGACAGGGATTTGAGGATATTAATAAGTATTTGGTGATTAACCATATCAAATGCCTTGGACAGATCAATAAATAGTGCAGAGGAAAGCATAATGGAGTTTCGGTTTTTGTTAATACAGTCAGTAAAGGAAAGGAGGGCAGTAGTAGTGTTGTGGGAAGGTCTGAAACCATGTTGACAGCTGGAAAGTAAGTTATTTTGGATTAGGTGGTCTAGCAGTTGCTTATGGATGCATTTTTTCCATTGGTTTTGCCAAAGGTGAAAGTAGGGCTATGGGACTGTAGTTGGAGAATTCAGTAGAGTTTCCACCTTTATGAAAGGGGATCATATGGGAGACTTTCCAGATGCTTGGGATGTGTCCTTCACTAATGGTTCTGTTAATCAGAATGGAAATGGGATAGGCGATGGATTTGGCTGATTTCTGTAGATATTCAGCAGGTATTTGGTCTGCTGAAGAAATGCAAGGTTTAAGTGTTTGGATAAGGGGAAAGAATATATGTTGTAGGGACAGGTTGGAAGAGAAGTGGAGGGGGTGGGGTTGTGTTAGAGGTAGGTAAAGTGAAGTTATTAGGTGATAGGTAACTGGCAAGTGTTTGAATGGCCTCAGTGAAAAGATTAGCGTTAGGAGATGAGTTTTACCTTGCCCCATTTTTATATGACTTAATACTTTGTAGTCATTAATGTCACACTTCTTATGTGCATTAAGAAGACATTAAGGCTTGGGTATTCATTTAAGTCATTTATTGGATACAAATACATCAGGATAAATGTCAGGAACATTAAACTTAAATGAACTAACTAACCGACTGACTACATATTTGCATGCTCACACTCTGGTTGCTCACTCAAAATGGCACTCTTGCTTGCACATACTCAGTACTCACACACATGCGCTGACTCACTGGAAAGCTTCTTAAAGGTATATCCCACACACTGATCTTATACAGGTACTAATAAAGAAAAACAACAGTCATGTCCAGGTTGCCGTGTATCTGGAAGTAGGTTCTGAGATGTGACCTGATCTCGTGACATAATAGTTAGGTCTGGGTTTAGCAACAAGTACAGTCACTGGGGAATATTCTGCTTGAGGAGTCTCAGGGATTTTCTCAGAAAAGGGGACTGCTGACGGAATGTTCTCTGGAACAGGAACATTGGACAAGTCACTTTGAGAACTAGAGTTTTTGTCACAGGCAAGATGCTGTAACACTGGTAACAAATACTTCTGATTTCATCTGAATTCCATTTCTCGTGATTCCACAATGTATGATCTCGGCTCTTGACACAAACCTTTCACAAATCCAATGCGATCAAAACCTTTTGACATTTGCATCTTCGTATCTGCCCTTTTTTCAATGAACTGAGCGGTTTGCTGGTTTTATCATAGTAAGACTTCTGGGACAAATGCTTATTCAACAGTTGGGCTTTTACTACTTTGTTGTTCTTAGTACTTGGAACCAATAAATTACTGATGATTGGTAGTGTGGTTCTGGTTTGTGTTGTTATAAGTCTCTGGGCAGGTGAACCAAGATGGTTATCATGAGGAATGTTTCTGAGATTTTACGAGTTTAGAAAAACATCGGTATTGTCACGTCTGGATTTCTCTAACAACTGTTTTGCACTTTGAACTGCATGTTTAGCCAAGCTGTTTGACTGAAGGCAATCAAGACTACTCGTAATAGGAACAAAGTCCCACTCTTCTACAAGTTTCTTGAACTGCCGACTTGTAAACTTTGCACTACTGTTACAAATAACTATGAGGACTACCCTGGACAAAAAAATGTTGCTTCACCTTAGTAATGCGAGTATTGGAAGTTAGATTAGGAAGCAGGTCACTTTCAAACCAATTTGGATAAGAGTCTATGAACACCGAGTAATGTTGACCATTCCACTCAAAGATATCTGTGGCTACTGCTGACCACGATCGTTCAGGAATCTGGCTTAGCTGAAGTGGTTCTTTCTGTTGATGTGGCTTTGTACTATTATATACTGAACAAGATGAAAGTACTTTCTTGATATCTCTTGACATAGAGGGCCAAAATATTAGACCTCTCACCCTTCCTTTGGTAGAATCAGTTCCTGGGTGGCCATGATGCAAGATCTTAACATACTCTTGTTGCAAGGATTTTGGATCAGTCACTTTAGGACCTTTCATGATGATACCGTTGTCTGACAAAATCTCATCTCTTTATGGAAAATAAGGTTGCACATCTACTGGTAAACAAAATTGCTTTGAAGGCCATCCTCGACTGACAATGTGGTTGAGCTTCTGGAGAATTGGATCTGAAGCTGTGTGAATTCTGAGCTGATCAAGACATGTGAAAGAATTTCTCACTTCCATGACCTCATAATCAAGTTGCTCATTATTATGCTGTTCTGTGTTTTTTCTGGGTGATCTAAAGTATCAGCAAGATAAAGAAGTTTGCCTTTTGTGTAGACAAGATTGAAATTATACTGCTACAATTTGAGCATCATGCATTGCAATCTAGCTGGAGCTGTATGCATAGGCTTTCTCAAAATAGTAACAAGAGGTTGGTGGTCAGTTTTGATTTGGATAGGTCAAACATAAATATAATCATGGAACATCGAACATGTAAACACAATTGCCAAAAGCTCTTTCTCAATCTGGGCATATTGCATCTCAGTCTGGGTAAGGGTTCTCGATGCATAGGCAACTGGTCTACCCTCCTGAAAAATGACTGCACCTAGACCAACCTTAGAGGCATCACAGGAAAGAGTAACTGGTTTGTGAACATCATAGTAGCTGAGAGTTGGTGGGTTAACAATTTTCTGCTTCAGGATATCAAATACTCTTTGGTGCTGTTCTAACCATGACCAAATTACATCTTTGGATTTCAGCTCTCTGAGTGGTTCTGAAAGTTGACTGAAATCTGGAATAACTTGCCTAGATAGTTGACCATGCCAAGAAAATGTTGTAGGGCTTAAACATTGTCTGTAGGTAGCATCTTGAGAATTGCTGTTTGCTTGGAAGGATCTGGTCATAAGTCTGAACTAGCAAACAAGTGACCAATAAGGATTCATGTTAAGATTCACTTCATGTGCTCTTTCCAGAACTTTCTTGAGGTTTCTGTCATGTTTGGCTTCGCCATTGCCTTCTACTAGAACATCATCTACTATAATAGCACAGGGATAGCCAGAAACAAATTGCTCCATAGCACGCTGAAAGACTTCACTGGCAGAATTTATCCCAAATGGCATTCTCAGAAATCTGTATCTTCCAAATGATGTCCTGAATGTGGTTAACAATTAATATTTTTGGTCCAGCAAAATTTGCCAAAATGAACTCTTTGCATCTATGACAGAAAAAAAATGGCATTTGGCATGAGGACAGCAACCTCTTTGACTGTGTGCATTGGATGATTAGGTCTTTTTAATGCTTTGTTCAAATCTCTTTGATCAATACATATTCTGATATCATCTGAGCTTTTCTTATGAGCTACCACCATGGAGGAAACCCATTCAGTAGGTTCTTCTACTGGACAAATAACACCTAGCTGCACCATTTTGTTTAGTTCAGCTTTGAATCTGCTCTGCATAGCTACTGAAACATTCCATGCTGGTCTAATAACTGGGCTGACCTCTGGGTTCATACATTACACAACTGGTAGTTTGCCTAGTTTGCCTACAAAAATATCAACATATTCAGAAAAAATTGTTTGGGTGAAATTTGAGCTGTTGTCACTCAGGCTTACATGGCAAACTTCTTTATTAAGTGAAAGCAGTTGCATTTTCAAACTGTCTCTGTGGCCTAATAAAGACTGTATGTGTATCTTGACTATGAAAAATTGCAAGTCATAGCTGTTCCCAGCAGAGTAACATGAAAGCACTACTGAGCCTTCGGTTTGAATTTCTTCACCAGCATAAGCAACAAGCTTCACACATTTTGTCAAATCAAGTTGTTCTGCAGCTTTTACTCTAGCAAATGTTTCTGCTGACATAACATTACATTTTGAGACAGTATCTACTTTGAGCTCTACAGGACTCCTGTTAATCCAAACAGTACAAAAGATTTCATTCTTCACCTACAAATCTATTGCATTAACTGTTTTACCAAGCACAGACACACCATCAACATAAAAAGTAGGGTTGCAGCTTTCTAATTGATCAACTTGCCTCTTGGAATGCCCTTTTTTAATAAAATAATGTGCCTTATTTGATTTACAAAACCTTTTGAAATGATTCCACTTATTGCAAGAATGACACTGCTGACCAAAAGCAAAGCACTTTTCTCTTTTGGGTTTGTGATTTCCAATATAATTATGACAGTTGATTATGAAGCTAGGTGGGGGCACATGTTTTGACTTTGTCGACTCACCCTTATGCTATAGTGACCATGTTCTTTAATTTTCTGGAAAGACTCGGGAATTCCCAGGGACTGTTACAGGACCTACAGTAGCTTCCATGTGTTTGGGCCTATTTCTTTTAACCACTTACTGCATACTATCTACATGGCTTTGTTACTGTGCCTTATGCAGCTATTTTCATTTGTAAGCATACTTGTGTGCTTTTCTGTAAGCTCATATATCTGACAAGTCTCAATGTCCTTATTCAATGTTAAATCACTGTCTCAAAGCAACATTTTTCTCACTGTCTCATTATTAAAACCACACACAAGCCTGCCTTTTATCAACTCATTCTTCAAATCACCAAATCTGCATGTTTTAGTCTTATTTCTTGTCAGTTATATATGCTGCAAAAGTTTCACCAGGCTTTTGATCCCTTGTGTAAAATAAGTGCCTTTCTATTGTAATATTCATTTGGGGGTTATACATTTTTCTAAATTTGCATTTTAAGATTTCAGGGTCTTCCCTTGTTTCAGCCAGTACCACTATATGGCAGTCTTCCCCTACCTCCGCAAACACAGCTGATGCATACACAAATGAAGCTCTATTTCAATGGCCTTCGAACCAGCTAAATTAAGCAGAATAAATGCCTTTGTACATGCATTTTTCTCAGAAAAAGCAGCCTGTATGAAAATATTGTATTCCTCCTCAAACCCTCTCCAATTTTCTACAATATTGTTATCACACACAAGCGGTGTGGGTCTGCAAAAATCTTCTGCCATGCCCACAGATTATAGTAAAATAATGCAAAATACACTTGTAATTATGTTCGAACATTCACGCACACCAGGTGCCTGTAATAATATTCAAATGCATAATAAACTCTTCGAAATACTGTACTCTATGAAATATGCCTTGAAATAAATGCACTTTGTAAAATATTCTTTGAAACAACTTTACTTTGCAAAATAGCTGTACTGTAATACTGCACACACTTACAAACACTTTGCACACCAGATATTTTGAATAACTTTAGTTAATGCGAACAAGTAGTACATAGCGAAAAAATATGGTCATTTTCATTGTTTTTGTACATTTTATGTGTTTCAGATATTGTTTCAAATGTTTTCATAATTATTTTAAATATTTTTATAAATAGATCACAGTTTCAGACATTTCATTTAATAAGAAATTCGTTTTGAGAGTTGTGAGTGCTTCAGTTTATATTTGTAACAAAAGAAATCATTTAAGCAAGTTTTAGTACCTGGAATTTGTTTCTGACCTGCTTTGCAAGTCATTTGAGCAGTAGGGATGATCCACTCTTGTATACTCCTCCAACTTTAACCAGTTGCCTCATGGCTGTAACTCTGGATCCCACTTCACACACCATGCCACTCTTCTTATGTTCATTAAGAAGACATTGAGGCTTGGGTGTTTGTTTAAGCAGTTTATTGTATACAAACACATCAGGATGAATGGCAGGAACATTAAACTTAAACAAACTATCTAACTAACTGAGTGACTACATACTTGCATGCTCGCACTCTGGTTGCTCACTCAAAATGGTATTCTTGCTTGCACATACTCAGTACTTAGAGGCATGTACTGACTCACTTGAAAGCTTCTTAAAGGTATATCACATACATTGATCTACATTTGGTAACACTTTTTAGCCCTGATGTTGATAACATTTATTTTGTTCTGAAACTCACCCAAACTCACTGCAAATTTCAATATATATATATATATATATATATATATATATATATATATATATATATATATATATATATAAACAAAGCTACAAAGGCTAGACCGGTAGTATTTTAAAATTTAAAAAGGAGAAAGCAAATTATTCACTAATCCCTTTCTACTCCTAAAGAAAAGTATCACTTATAGGAAGCTTGGTATCCTGCAGTTCTCTTGGGAACCTTTAGCTCTTAGTCTGTTTCTAAAAAAATGCATTCACTGGGGCCTTTTGACTTTAATCAATTTTGTCTTTAGATCTTTATACATCTTTTCAGAATCCAAATTATGACTGTAATATCTAATTTTATATATATATATATATATATATATATATATATATATATATATATATATATAATGTATGTAATATTGTAATAATATAATGCAAACCTCAGCTATAATAGCATCTAATGTAATTTCTGGTGTACTGTAAGTCTCGTATATTTTTTGTATAATTTCTTGTACAAGTTTTGTATAACTTCTTGTATAAGTTTTTTTACTCTCTATATGTGGAGCTTTTCTCTTCGGGCCTCCTCTGAAAATGGGTCGTATCCCAGTTGGGCTTTCCTGGTAAACAAATGTAAAATAAATAAAAATAAATAAAATAAATATTACTGGGGGGATCTTCTCCATTGTTGAACTCTAATAATTATTATATTTTAACAGTTGGCTTGGTTTTGAATGGTTCAGTGCCAAGATGATTATTATTATCAGCAAAGCTCACTTGAATGTTATGGATAGAAGTGTAAGTCTCTCAGTAGTCCTACACTTGACCTGAATAGTCATATAAGAGACACTCATAAGCATACACCCAATAGAGCCTCAAATCAACATAATAATAGCACACAATAAAAAGAAAAAAACACCAGTTTAACAAAGCCATGGGAATGACATTGGTAAAAGAACAGTATTATAAATAAAGACATAATGGATACTTCTGTCTCAATTTACTTCAAGTGATATCTTCAGACAGTATGCAAACCAAACTCAGAACAATTTAATACATTTAAGTTGCTAAAATATTAGACTCACTAGAAAAATATATACTGTGCAACAAAATAAATAGTAAATGGCTTAAATGCACTGTATACATATATAGAAGTGTGTACAACCTATAAAAGCTATTTGCTTCATGTCTTAGATCATCAGGCACTAAATGTTGGGAGGATAGAAACAATAAACTTGAACAGAACAAATACAGGTTGCAATTACTTTTAAAAGCATACAGACCACCTGGCCTTAATAACAGTATCAACTTAAAGTGCATTCTTAGAAGGAAATCCCATAAACATTAACACCATAGTCCACATTTTTTGTGTGCTTTCTGTTAAATTCCTTTATAGTGCGTCTAATATTGTATCAATGGTTTTAATATATTTATTACATTTTAAACAACTTTTTTGCAATTGGTTGAAATGTTGCTAAATGTTGGTCAGTATGTACCTTTCCTGAGTTTGGCTTGAACAATATGAATAAGTCTTTGAATGGATTTTGTTGAAAGTATTTCCTGTGTTTTATTTATAATAAATTCTTTTACCAGTGCTAATGTCTCCATCTGTTATATCAGCAATTTTTATTTTTGTTAAAGTTGCAAGTAACACTTGAGTGCAATTATACAATCAATGATTCACATATCTGAAACAGCAAAAGATAAACTCCTCAAGGAAAAAAAAATATGAAAATGTCACAATTCATTTATTTTCACTTAAGAAAATTTTTCTAATATCTTTGTGTGGTTTTATAATACACTGCCTTCTGGGCTCCGTGAAATTGCCATTTCCTTTTCCCAGTAATAGTCAACATTCATCATGGGATCTCTTCAGCTCATGCTGATGGTACAATTGAGTGTTCAAGGACATTTGGCAGTAGTGGGTGCAAAATGTTTTCCTTTACATCATTGCTTAGGGTCTACCTGAAATGAGTAAAGAAGTTCTCCATCTGCCATTTAATAACACAATTCAATTATTTAATACTTTTATCTAACCATTTTCTATTTATGGATTTGTCTGCTGAGCTGATCATAGGATCATTTTTAGACCTAGGATCTTTATATGGGCTCAGAGGTAATCATACAGTTTTAATAATTAATGCACAATAAAACACCAATACCATCATCACGACCAGGAACATAAAACAAGCAGTTCACTATTATAAAACTTTAATCAAATTAAATAGATAAAAACAGATGAGCACTTTCTGATCCTAAACAGATCCTTCTTCAGATCTAAAAATTCTTGAAAGATTATGCCATTATGAATAAATGAATAACCAATCAAATGTGTCATCTCAATCAAGATTAAGATTAAGATTAAGGGCTGGTTTCAGTGGGAAGTTGGAATTCAAGCCTGGGGGTTTGTCTGCTTGTAAATTACCAATCCATGACATCTCCACCAGTTCAGTTCTGTTGTTAATGTCACCTCCTCTTAAATTCTTTCTTATAATTTGCAAGTCCCTGAAATAGAATCTGTCCTGAATGTTCATTGACAGATTTTGCCAAAGGATTTTTAAGATTGCTCAGTTTTATATCCCTGGTGTGCTTAGATATCCTTTCCTGCAGTTGCCTCATGGTCTTGCCTACATAAAAACTGTTGCAGGAATTACATGTGGCAAGGTATACAACATTTTTCGTTGTACAATCCACATAGTATTTGTGTGCATACTGCTTGCCATGTATCGGATGTATAAAATCTTAGAGATATAATTGCAACTTGTTCATCGCCAGCATGGATAAGTACCAATTCTGCTGGATGTAATCTGCATGGATTTTTGGGGGTTGTAACATTTGTTTAAGGTTACGATTGTTACCCTGAATTTTAAGCTCTTTGGTAGAGAAATAATTCTTAGGAGTACCTATAAGAATGATAATGAAAATACAAGTAATATATTTAAGAAACTGAGGAACTACATTCTACAGAACAATGCTACCCTTGAAACATTTATAAAGGTGTGTGAATGTGAAATCAGTCAGTGCTTACATGTAACATGACATCAATCTGAATAAAGGTGAAAGAAAAGCACTCAAATAACTTCAGAATAATTCTGAACTGATTATAAGACCCACAGACAAAGGGTCACTGTCATACTAATGTATAGGAAGTACTATGAAGCCAAAATAATGAAGCTATTGGATGAAGATGAAACACATAAACCTATCAATAAGATGCAAGTATAGATGATGAAAGCCTCAGTCAGGAACATCTTATATGAGCTCATGATAAGCAGAAAGATCACACAAGAACTTTATGACTACTTGAATGTATCATATCCGACGATACCTATCTTCAAAATACTTAAGAACCAAACAGATCTTCCAATGTGCCCCATTGTAGTGGGAGCTGACTGGTTAACAGAGTCAGCATTCATCTTCGTGGAACAACAATTGAAGAAAGTTCTTAAGAAGGCATCAGCAGTTCTGAAGGACATGCAACATTTCCTAACATCTTTGAATGAATATATAAATGAGAAGAAAGATGAAAATAAATATTTAATGGTAACCATGGATATTCAGAGCCTCTTCATCATGATATCCAATGACTATGGGGTGGAGGCTATTAAAAGCTTTCTAACAAAGGAAAGTGATTATACTAGAATAAAAATTAATTTGAAATGTGTTCTACTAGAACTTGTACTGAAACATAGTATCTTTATGTCTGGGAATAAGACTTACTTACAACAATGGGGATTAGCCATGGGAACCCGCTGTCCCAACAGCTACATGAATTTAGTGTTGGCACATTAGGAGGATTCTCATGTACTTCATAATAACCCATTCTATACACATTCGTCGATGATGTCTATATGCTGTGGGATGGTATGATGGAACTACAACATTTCATGAGTATTTGGAAGGAACTACAGATTTCCTTAGATTCACAAGGCACCAGGATGATAATATCATAGATTTTTTTGGATGTTCGGTTGATTCAAGGCGCTAATGGGAAGATGGATACGTGTTTATCCAGGAAGAAATGTTGGATGAGTAACATCCTACCACGATCTGGTATGCATCTAAGACATATCCACACCAATATATTAAAAGGACAGTTATTGAGGACATTCAGACTGCACACCAATGAAACAGATTTTATAGAGGCAGTAGAGGTAATGGGAGATCAAATCCAGCAGATGGGGATATGATGTTCAAGAGATTCAAACCATACAGGATTATATTAAGGCAGTAAGTGGTGATCAAGGAAAATCATATTAATCTGAAGTACGGGAACAGTAACTGAGAATAATGGCTGGAAAAAAACAACAAAGAGGAACAGACATGAAATTAGAATGGCTCTGACCTATTCCAGTGGCATATGGTATATGTGTGAAATAATAAAGAACAACTGGAAAATCTTGACATCAGATGAAGAGATAAGATAGATAGATGAGAGACCATATTTTTATTTTAAAAACAATCAAATCCTTAAGCAAATGTTATGTCACAAACCCCAAAAATCCATGCAGATTACATCCAGCAGAATTGGTACTTATCCAAGCCGGCGATGCACAAGTTGCAACTATATCTCTAAGATTTTATACATCCAATACATGGCAAACAATATGCACACAGATTCTATGTGGATTGTACAACAAGAAATGTTGTATACCTTGCTACCTGTAACTCCAGCAACAGTTTTTATGTAGGCAAGACCACGAGGCAACTGAAGGAGAGGACATCCATGCACACCAGTGATATAAAACTGGACGATCTTAAAAATCATTTGGAAGAACATGGTGAGAAACATTCAGGACACAGACTATATTTCAGGGTCTTGTAAGGTATAAAAGAGAATTTAAGAGGATGTGACATTAATAATAGAACTGAATTGGTGGAGATGTCATGGATTGGAAGTTTACAAGCAGACAAACCTCCAGGCTTAGATTGAGATGACACATTTGATTGGTTGTTCAGTTATTCATAATGACATAATCTTTTAAGAATTTTTAGATCTGAAGAAGGATCTGTTTAGGATCCAAAAGCACTCAACTGTTTTCATCTAATTAATTTGATTAAAGTTTTATAATGGTGAACTGCTTGGTTTATGTTCTTGGCCATGATGATGGTATTGGTGTTTTACTCTGCATATGTTTTTATTCTACAATACTGCATTTTGGCAGTCACATTTGTATTGTTGGTTCTTACTATTTGGTTTTAATAATTAACAAGTATGCACATTTTACAGTGGATAAGGTCAACAGCAAGTGTATTTGTTACAGTAGATAAGTTACAATAAAGTAAAGGTACTCATAAAACCATTGCAAAAAATGCAAGTTTGATAAAAAAAGACTGAAGTTTTACAATGAAAAATTAAGATATACTGTCTCAGCATGCAAGTCAATTATTTATATTCACAAACAAATCATTGCTTGCATTATATTGGTCAGTCTAGGCAATGACCAAATTATATCTTGCATTGCCATTAACCATACTGGCTTGACTACTTGCAAAACAGTTTCATATGTTCATGGATTCATAGGTTATTATCCAGTGCTATAGTTTAAAGGTAATTTGAAAAATACTGTCAATCTGAAATTTGTGTTAAAAGTTTAATTCTTGAACCAGTTATCTAGACCTTTCTTGAAATTACTTAAATTAATTGAGAGTCTAATAGTGGATGATAATCTACTTCAAATTTTTGGGATAACAATAATAATAATATAGTTACCCTCCTAGAATAATGATGCTTGGAGATAACAAAATTGATGTTTTTTTGTTAAAATGCCAAAGTATTTCTCATATGGATAAGTTGACTGCAAAATATTATAAGTAAATGCTTTGAATGCTTTCCCTCTAAAATAAATGAAGTACAAATTTAATTTCCTATATCTCTCAGGGTAATCTAAATCTCCAACTGATAGAATATGCTTGATAAACTGGCATTGTACAGACTCTAGCCAATGCAGTTCTTTGTATATAAGCAGAAGGTTTTGTTGTACTCAATCATAGACCATATGAGAGACACATAAAGTCAGACCAGATGACTTTCATGCTTGAGAGATAAATATTTTAGCATAATATCCAGGTAACACATAGTCTTAGTTTTGATAGCGGTAACTTGCTGATCAAAGACATGCTTATTACTGATAGCAATATCTAAATCGTTAAATACCTTAACTACTTCCAAGGCTGTACCATTCAGAAATATTTACTGTAAAAGATGAATTTGTCTGAAGAATTGAATCTTGCATTTGTCAGAAATAAAAGAAAGACCATATTCATTTGCCACTTACTAAAGTCAGTTAGCACTTTGTTTATGCTACTTAAATTGCCACTGGATTGTACTAAAATATTAGCTTGCAATCATCAGAATATGTATTCACCCAAAATGATCAATGTAACAGGGATGTAGAAAAAAATAAGTTAAACAAAAGTGGGCCCAACATTGATCCCTGAGGTACATACTGAAGTATGGGTAAATAAGACACCTTGATAGAAAGACATTGTGAGTAACCAGTGAGCTATGCCAGTATCAAGTTAGTGAGGAATGGATTAAATCTATATTTCAACATTACTTTTAAAACAGAAGAATGAGATAAGGTGTCGAAAGCTTTGGTAAGACCCAAGTAAACTACTGTTGCAGTTAGTCCAAAATCCATGGCAATGCCAACTTGATCATAAAACACTATTAAATTCATCAAAGTTGACTTACCAGCAGTAATACCATACTTCTAAACATTGAGCAGAGTACTACTTAAGGGTCAGTACTCCTTAAAGTAGAATCAGTACTAATTAAGGTGGGATCAATACTACTAAAGGTATGGTCAATCATATATTTAGTCATACACCTCTCACAGCTTTTGCATAGTAATGAGGTAAGATTAAGATTAATTGGTTTGTAGTTGTTACTGTCAAATTTATTACCCTTTTTTAATATCTGCATAACAATAGATTATTTCCACATAGAGGGAACAGAAACTTTCCTCAATAAAATATTAAATACAACTTGCTTACTAGTACAGATGAGATGTTGTCAATTAAAACACTAGGAATGTTATTGGCCCCATTAAGGTCTTATTATGTCTCTTTTAAAGCATTATATATAAGTTTCTTTGAAATATTATAGAAAGTTGTATTGCAAGTCAAAACAGAGATTTGAAAGGTAGAACTGTCCCTATAAGAAGTGCTAACAGAATAAGAATTAAATAGTGTAGCTGTTTGATTTGGATCAGTAATAGATTTAACTAGAAAATTAATCATGGAAGTTTGGTTGTTGGTATTTAAACACACGTTAACATATTTGTAATATAGCTTTTTATTACTGGGATCATCAGCTAACTTGATGTCATAAAGATTTTTTGCATAGTGCAATATAAATATGAATTTCTTATTTACATTTCTTTTATATATTGAGGTGAGATGTTTCTTATGGTGCTGAAGCAGATGCTTTTTTCTTTTAAAGTTTAATTAAATTTATGTTCCACCAAAAAGGAATCTTGATTTTTCCAGTTCTTTTGTTTTTGCTCCCAGAAGTTTCAGAAATGGCTTCAGCCAATATTCTTTTCAAAATGTAAGCAACCAGAGTGAAATTCAAAAAATTACACATCAGCCATAGCTTATGTTAGTTGATCAAGATTAATAAGTCTAAGATTTAACTCCTTGATTTCATAGTTGGTGTTAAGATGACTTCAAAAGATAAGACACAATGGTCAGAATTACTCAATGGTGGTAAATATTACAGTTAGTTCAAGTAAACTCCAAGATGTTCCCCCTAATAGGCTCAGTGACCATTTCTTGAATCCATTCATTAAAAACTACTAATGAATATGGATTCTGTTCTCTACTTGGAAGTGTAAACTCTCTGGTTGATATAGGGATAATTTAGTTCACCTAATAAAATGACCCTTTCATGTGACATAATATTTTCAAGGAATGAAAAGTAGCCATTATATGATACACTGTCTAAAGACTGGGATCTCTACACAATGATTAATCAAATATTATAAATTGTATGTATATCCTTGAGATCCACAGCTATGGCTTCCAAGTTCTTATTTACAACAATACATTCTGAAATTATAGAAATGTTAATTAATAATACTATTCCTCCACTTTCCTATTGTTCCACAAACATTCATATTTTATGAACCCTGGGAATATATACTATTCCTCCACATTCTTATTGTTGTGCAAACATTAACATCTAAAGTAATGTTTTGATGATCAGTGGCTACTCCAGTGCTTACGTCAGTAGAATAATTCAACATCTTGGAGATAACAGTAGAGGAGTTAAGTGAAATATGTGTTATGATATCACTAGTGTGTTCTACTTCAACATTATCGGTCAAGGATAGTCAAGCAATCTGATCTACATGAGAAATTGGGTCTATATTAGAACATCGATGTTTCAGAACATTGAATGTTCTAATATCGAACCCTATTTAGTGAATGCTGAAAATAGCGAAGCTGCAAAAAACCAATTTTTTTCCCAGGGAAAGAATCTGGTTGTCCGTTTCTGTCACTTCGCTATTTTCAGTGCTGTGATGGAACATTACAGGTCGGGTTCAGGTAAGTGTGCGATTGTGTGGATGTGAGGGTTAGGGCAGGTTAGGTGAGTTAAGGTTAGGGTGCGGGTCAGGAAAGTGTGCAATTGTGTGGACGCGAGGGTTAGGGTGGGGTAGGTGAGTTAGGGTTAGGGTGTGCGTGAGGTGAGTGTGCGATAGTGACGGACCTTAGGGTTAGGGTTTGGGTTAAGATAAGTGGATAGTTAGTGGTGTATGTACAGTTTAGTGTAGGGTTAGATGTAAGATTTTAGGTGTATGTGTGCGGATTGCTGTTTGGTGTGCTTGTGTTGTGTGTATATGTTTCGGAACAGCAAATTGTTTCCCTAGGAAAAAAATTGTTGTTCTGAATGTTCAATGTTGTCAGCATTCACATAATTGGGTTCGATATTAGAACATTCAAAGTTCTGACACTTCGATGTTCTAATATAGACCCTGAGAAATTAGATCCTGATGCTCTTTACCACATTTTATTTTTTTCTTTCTAGCAAGTTTAATACTATTAACTGCCTTTGATTTTTGGACACAACATGAGTAGTATTACTTAGATATCCAGTGGATAATATGGCAGTTTCATTAGGTTCATAGGTTCATAGGTTCATACTAGGCTATCTGCCCTAGGGCATTTATAAGCCTAGCCAGAGTGTGTTTGGCTTTTGCCACCCATTTTTAATTAATTTTGCTATGCCCTTTTTCAAGCTTAGTATACTGTGCCTCTGTCTAACAGTGACACAGAAGTGATAGCCGGGGTAAACCTACGATCTCCCATCCACTCATCAAGATTCCTCTTGAAGAGAGTCAATGAGGGACTCTGCCTAACCTGGACTGGGATTTTATTCCAGAGTGAAGGGAGCCTCTGGGTTATGAATCTGTCCCTCCAGCATGTCCTATTTATTTCAGTGCTGAGGTTAAGGTCTTTCGAGCACGTAGCTTGATGGGATTTGGATTTTCTGAGGTGCAACATATCCATTAATTCTGGTTTGGACATGGCTTTATACGTCAGGCACAGATTGCCTCTGAGCAGGCGGTATGCCACTGAGTAGAGCTGGAGTTTCTTTAACCGGGCAGCATATGGCATCTGTTTGAGCCCTTTGATCCTCTTGGTGAGGTACTTTTGGGGTCTTTCCAGTTGCTGCAGGTGTCAGGTAAGGTACATCCCAAAAGGGGCATTGTACTCAATTATGGGCCTGATGAGGGATGAGTAAAGAGGCATGATGACCTCCCCTGATCTAGATGTGAATCCCTTCATGATTAGGTGGGCTATGTAAAATTTCTTTCTAACCACTTTGGCCACGTGGTTGTCAAATGAAAGATTGCTATCAACTTGGTTCCCCAGGTCCTTAATTACTTCTTCTGTACTTAATGGATTACCACCTATGTGGTAATTTGTGGGCACTTTGTTTTTGCCAAAGGGGATGACTATACACTTTTTGGTGTTTAGCTTGAGGCCATGGCTCTGGCACCAGTTGTCTGTTTCTATGAGGCCCTTTTGGAGGTTGCTTGTGTCGGCTGGAGAGTCGATTATGGCGCCCAGTTTGCAGTCTTCTGTGAATCTGGTCAGCCACAGTCCTTCCATGTTGGCCTGTACCTCCAAGAAATATATACCGAACAAGAGAGGTTCCAGGACTGAGCCTTGTGGGATGCCACTTGTAACTGGTTTGGAGTCTGACATGGCTCCAGCAATTCTAACCATGTGGGTTCTGTCCTTGAGACAGTTTGCAACCCATCTAGTGACATCGGGGTTTATATTTAAGCTGGTGAGCTTATCTATAATGCCCGAGTGGGATATTGTATCGAAGGCTTTTTCGAGGTCCAGTTAGGCTGTGTGGACCACCTTTCCCTCGTCAATGGCCTTGGTGACTGTTTCAAAGAAATCAACCAGGTTTAAGAGGCAGGATCTGCCCTTAACAAAGCCAAACTGGGTAGGATCCAGTGTCTGTAGGTCCCCAATATCTTTATTTATGAGGTCCATGATGATCCTTTCCATAGCTTTGCAGACCAAGCTAGTCAGGCTTATGGGGCAATAGTTTCCAGGATCCATTGAGGCACCACCTTTGTGGAGAGGGACCACTGTTGCTGTACACCACTCTTTGGGTACATATCCTGTAATAAGGCTGAGATTGAACAGTAGTTTTATGTTTGGGTTTAGCTCTTCTTGGAGCTCATGTAGGACGCAGCCCGGGACACCATCTGGTCCCATTGATGTTGTGTTTTTTGCTTTGGAGAGGGCAGCTCTTACCTGAGCATCTGAGATGTCAGGGGGCAGCACTCTGCAGTGATAGATATTTGCCCTTTTGGTGGCGAGGAGGGGGAGAAGTTTGCGCTGATCCTGTCAGCTAGGATGTTGGCAATGTCTGTGGGTTCAGTGTATTTTATGTCATTTTGGACGAATTCTGAGCATATCTGGGAATTCCCACCCAGGTTCCTAACATAACTAAAGAAAGCCTTGTGATTATCCTTAGTGTCCTGTGCAATTTTTCTCTCGAAGCTGGCCTTAGACAATTTTATGAGTGCCCGTAGTTTTTTGCTAATACTGATCAGAGATGCCTTCCCTTTTTGGGATTTTGCTCTATGATGTAGTAGCTTCCACCTTCTATTGTATAGTTTGTTTATGGCTGGGGTCCACCAGACAGGATGTCTGCCTTTGGAGGATTGGGTCTTGGTTTTGTTTGGGATTGCATGATCCATGCATTCCTGAAGGTGTTCATAGAATGCGTTTATAAAGGATTCTGCAGTCTGGGCCGTATTTTCCACAGGCCTGGGGGCTTTGAAGGATTCCACCTCGGTTTTGAGGAGTGTGAAATTTGCTTTAGAGAAATTTTTCACTGTGGTTTTCAGGGCAGGGGGTGGAGTCGGGATGTGAATATCCAGTGAGATTAGTTTATGGTCTGATCTTGCCAATGAGGGATGCACTTCTGGTCTGGAGCATAGAGTCCCCATGTTGGTGATGATCAGGTCCAGTATGTTTTCCCCTCTTGTGGGAGTGGTAACAAGTTGTTCCATAGCATTTGAGTTTATAAATTCTAGGAACCTTTGGGCTAGGGTGTTGGAGCTAGAGTAATGCTCCCAGTCTATGTTTGGGTAGTTGAAGTCGCCCAATATAATGGTGTTTGGTGAGACCTTCATATTTTCCAGTGTTCTCAGGATGGCCGAGTGCAGTTCCTGGGTTTGGGATGGTGGTCTGTAGCAGGCTATAAACTGGAAGGCAGTTTTACCCACTGTTAGTTGCACATGGATAGTCTCTGATGCTTCGTGCTGTGCCACCAACCTGGAGGTGTGGGTATCTTTGACGAATATTGATACTCCCCCTCCTTTTGTGGTTCGGTCCAAGTTTTGGGGCTGAAAAGCATGGTATGAGGTATAACCTGGTAGTGCTGGGGTGCTCTCGGAAGCCTTGAACCAGGTTTCTGTTACTGCAGAGATATCAATGTTCTCCATGCTAAGGAGAGTTTTGAGTGCGTGCATCTTGAGGTTTAGACTTCTGGCATTGAGTAGCATTACTCTTAGTTTCTTATCCTTTGTGATACCTATGGAGGTGGGTTTGTCTTTTGAGCCTTGCCTAAAAAAGGCACTATGGGGGTAGCAAGAGCCTTTGCCAATATCCAAAAGCCCAGGGGTGACAGGTGCAAGCTGTCCCTAGCGAAGCATCGTGGTTTATCGAGCATGTCATCCCAGGCTGACAGGCATTGGATCCCCTTTGAATGACACCAACACTTAAGCCAATTGTTGAAATTGATCATCTTGTCTTCATATTGTGGCATCATTCTTGGTGAGGGTAAGATGCTACTCAAGGTCAGGGTCATACCGGCCTGGGCTACATGCTCAGAGAGCTCCTCTATGTCTCTTTTCATGTATTCCAGGGAGGTACGTCTCAGGTCATTCACACCAGCATGGACAATGACTGAGTCATATTTGTACTTGCCTTGGAGTGACCTGAGTGCTTGTGTTATGTGGCGGATCCTAGCGCCCGACAGGCAGCTCACCATGACCTTCTCCTTGTTCAGCCTGGTGAGTGGGACGTCAGTGTGCCTGATGATAGAAGATGGTAATGCAGGTTTAGGGGTAAATCTTGACTTATGTTAGCTGTCCTTTTTATTTTATTTGAGCCCTAACCCTGATTCTTACTAGATTTGCCTTGCTGTACTTTAGGAAGTATAATTACATCAATGACAGGTTGTAAAAGTGTAGGGTTAGAAACAAATTTACAGGTAACAATACAAGTTTGCAACAGTACTGGAGTTTCCTCTGTCCAAGATTCTGTACAGAAAGTTATAGTTCAAAATGATGTGAGATAATTACGGTTACAGTTATTCTCTAAACTAGATTTCTTACTTTCTAAGATGCCACAAAGTAGTCCCAGTTTTGTATAAAATATTTACAGAGTTGTAGGTTAATGATTCATAAGTTGCAAAGAGCTAATAATTTTCATATTTATGCAGATTAAAGTAAAACCTAAGTAGCAGAATGCATTGCGCAGTAATATGGGATCACAAATCACCATTAGGATGTCTTTGGGTGAAATTCATGATTGTCAGTCTAAGTCTATCCTCACAACTGAAAACATGTCAGAGTTTTGTCATATACTGGCCATGACAGAAAATTACAACTGCTGAAAAATATGATTTAACTTAGTGATCAAAAGACACAAAGAAAGTTCCATTACTGATTCAAGTTTATTTTACTTTCTGTGGTGAAATTTATGAGTCACAAGGACTGACAAATAAACAAAGCACATTTAGGAACTACCAAGTGCAAGGAGAGTGAGAAAAAGAGAACAAGATGTCCTATTTAGAATAGGGATGTCATATGATACTGATTGATGAACAAGAATTGATCACATTTGATAATATATAACACAAAAGTAACTCCAAAGATGCCACAAATCCTCATGAGATTCTAGATCATCCATAGAATAAAACTGCTTCATATTGATACTAGTTCAAATGTAGTTAATTTCTAAATTGTATTGGTTATGCTTCCAAATATCCTGAGATTATAAACTGTATCATCATAAACTGGCATAACATTGCTGCAATCAATTTTTGTAGCATGCTATCCCAGATACACTTGTCAAGGATAATGGTCTGGATTATATCTACTTTCAGCAAACTACTTTCAGTCTCAACTTCCTGCGCAGTCGTTCTTATGACTGAGTCCCACTACCCAATCTGTCTGCCTACCTTCCCCTGGTAGGGTATTCTATTCCCTCTAGCTCTACTAATGTCTGACTTTAATGCTATTTTTTTTCCTTATAAAGAGAATGTGTAGTCACCTTTCTCTGATTAATTGTTCTCTGAGAGCCCTTGTTATGCTGCAGTATCTGATCCTTATAGAGCACACTGTCACTTCTTTCTTCACTTCTGACCCCAGTAGCTTGATCACTGAGATTTTTTCTTTGTTTTTGCCCCTTTCACAAACATTAACTTAAATTTTCAATTTTCTCCAGTTAACTCCACATGACACTCAAACTTAACCATATTTCTCCTCTTTTCCCCTTCTAATTTCACCACCCACTAGGCTGTTACCACTGTCCTTGTCTTTTTTCCCTCACTACCTTCTTCTATGTTCTCCCCTCACAGCTGTTCCTTTCTGTGTGTGTGATATGAGTGATCAAAGCATCTACCCATGTCACATTTGTGTATTCTCTCCCTTCTATAACTGCGGTCACACCAGGATCCCCCTTCTTGCTGCACTACTTCTGTAGATCGCTACCTACTTTGCAGCTATCAGACTTCTCTCTCTTAATGTTCTAATCAGCAGTAGACTAGAATCCTTCTCGGCTTAACAAGGGTTTAAGCTATACTTCTGTCTCTGACCCTATACAGCTTCCCCATATCTCTCTCACAATACAGTGGTAGCAGCAACAAGATGTGCCTAAGGCACAAGAATTTTAGAAAGCATAAGAGAGTAGAACTGAGGAGAGAATTGTTCCATGCTTTTTGAAAAGAACTAAATAACAAGAAAATGAAAGTGAAACACTTTAATCCAAGTGTGAGTGTAATAGAATGAATATCTAAGCTGTAAAATGTACGTATGTAAGGAAACTGAACACAGAGTATTTCTGCACAAGGACACAAATGCATTTAGAGAGTGGGGGACAGAGTGAACATAGAATAAATGTGAAAAATAAGAGTACTGGATATCCTGGGCTGGTAGTGCATCCAGCAACCTATTAATGGGACTGATATCTTGTCACCAGAATGAAGAGATACTGTGCAGACAAGTGTGGAACCAGCTCAGGGTTCATTATTTATCCATTGACTCCTGGTGAAGAGGTACTGTGTAGGCAGGTGTGCAGACAGATATGCTAATAGCAGAGTGGTGTTATAGCAGGTGGCTTTGAGCAAATGACTATCATTGCAGCTCATTATCACCGAAGAGGTGCAGGAAACAGACTGGCAGCTGGTTGAGAGGTAGTTTAGCAGTAGCAGGCAGGTAGGAATTTAGGTAGAGGTATACACTAAGAGTGACACAGAGCTAAAATTCACTTCTGGCCAGATAGTCGGGTAATAAATGAAAGTCAGTAATGCCACAAATGAGAGCAGGGGGAATAAAATTAGAGAGAGGGTAGGTGTAGAGTATAAGTCTGACTGAGGACAGTTTTAAATGTCCTGCATTTATGGAAAGGTGTACTTACCATAGATAAGAGATGCAATTTATAGTAGCATTAGAATTCAGACTGCTTTAAAGTGAAACTTAGATAATCTAGACCATTTAATTGAATGGGCAACTCCTGACTTTTTTTTCTAACTTATCAAGATTTTATGACACATAAGTTACTTTTATTAGACTAGAAGGTGCAGATAATAAACGCGGGTACCTTCTAGTCTAATAAAAATTGTATTCAATGCTTTAAGTTTGATGACCAGGCATTCTGTGAATTGGTGCTTCAGTGAAATTATATAGACCCTGTAAACGCACTTTGTGTGTGTGTGTGTGTGTGTGTGTGTGTGTGTGTGTGTGTGTGTGTGTGTGTGTGTGTGTGTGTGTGTGTGTGTGTGTGTGTGTGTGTGTGTGTGTGTGCGCGCGCGTGCACGTGTGGGGTAGTACAGGCTTTGCCTTCCATGTAAAACAAATTTTGACAAACATCCACTCAGTTAACCAGGCTTGGTTCTCTAAGTCTCAGTGTAAAGGGGGCTGCATTCAAAAACCATAACTGTAAAGCAGTCTTTCTAAGGTGGTAGTCGCAGAACATGCCGATGGTAGTATAGAAAGTCCTCATTTATAAATGTATCAGAAATGTAGACTTTGATAGAAATTTAGAATAGAGTATAGAGTTAGGAACTAAAGCAATTACTTCTGATGTTACTGTTAAGAAGCCCAGGTTGTAGGTATGGCATCAGTTGGTGGGTAGCTTGGTAACAGATGAGTGGGTCCTAGCAAGGAGTTAATTATTATGTGGCCTGCCCTGCACCTGTGGCAAAGGAAGCAGCACCAGGAAGTAACAAGACATCTGTGGATTAGGATCTAGTGACAAACAGAACACTGGGAACAGACTTCAATTCAGTGGAAAAGAAGGAATAAGAAACTGACCTGGTCAAGCTGTTCCATAGAAATATCAGTAGCTGTGGGACAACACCTACTGGCCTCCTCTCCTGTTGTTCCTCTATGCAGTTTTTCTTGGGGGGGTAGCAATAAGGACTGATCAAGCTGGGTGTCAGGGATAAATAGATTTTTCAGTGTGGTACAATGCCTATCACCAGGCCTGTCGAACTGCAGTTGCAAATGCATGTCTTGCATCACAGATTGCATGGTATTTGCTTAGTGAAGGTGGCAGTAAATGTGAGATCACCTACACCTAACTAGTGTCTCCAACCTTCTCCATCAAGTCCAGATCTTTGTGCGGGGAACTGATGCTGTATTTCCCAATACCCAGTTACAGTTACAAGTACAATTTGAAGATTCATTTACATGTATAATTGTAGTAACTTCAGTCCTTTAGCAAACTGTCATTTGCAGTGACCATGATGCACTCATAGCATCTAAAGGGTTTTCATAGTCCATACTCATAGTGCCATAAAGCTTTTGAGAAGGTAACAACCAAGAAAATAATTGACAAAATATATAAATATATCTGTCAAGGCTCTCTTTAATTAAGATAGATAAGATAGTTACCACCAGCTATGAATAAAAAGCTTATTCAGTGACATTTTTATACATTTTAAGTTGTCACTTCACAGTAAGACGTTGTCCGGTCCGATTCTCAGCTAGAGTGTCTTCTGCGTGGAGACATGCGTGAATGGGCGTACCTTCGTTGAAGGTTGTGCATCAGGGCTGGCAACTTGGCACGTAAAAATCTACTGCCAATTATTAGCGGACCGGAGTTCCGCTGTGGCGACCCCTAACCGGGAAAAGCCGAAAGACACAACAACAACAGCAACATCAGTTTTTACCCACAGATGACTGATCCCACAATTAGATTTCAGGTTTCATTTCCCAGGATCACATTACTGGATTGTCAGTTTTTCTAAACATAATTACCAATCCCCAAATCCTTTCACATTCTAGCTTTTCAGCACTGAAGCTGGTAATCTATTAGGAAAGATTTGCATGCTGAAAATAGTCCCTCAGTGCATCAAACAGAAACAAACATTTGACTTTTGAAGCTGTCTGTCATGGTATATAACATGCTGTGTTCCCTGAGGCTGTGTAGTATATTATTTATTTATCAGCTTTGAATAACTAGCCTAGCAATGAGTCAGAAATGGTGACACTGCCTGTTCAGTTTTTCATACATAATTCCCTTGTTTAGCAGCCCTGAGAGCAGTTCCCTTCAATGTAAGAAAAAAGGTACACAATAAACGACACTTGCATTCTATAGTTCCTTCATGAATTTTCTGTGATGGTTCAATGCATTAGGCAGCTCAGCTGTGAAAGAAAATGCATTAGGATTAAAATGTATGTTTTATTTAGCAATGGACCATGACATAAACATTTACACATCATGTCTGCTTGCTGTTTAAGGTTTTAATCTCAGAGAACAAACCTCATAGTGCCTCACTAAATTGGATGAGTGTGTACAAAGAGATATCCATACTGAAGGTGTCTTGTAGATGTATTATTAGTAGTCTGGAGGTCAAACTGCAGTATCAAAGACTTTAGACCAGGTAAGATACTACTGACGTTACATAGCTAGGATCCTGGTATTATCCCACTATTACAGACAGAAAAGCAATAGATTTATGATGCATGAGATCTGTTTATGAGAAAATATGGACAGAACAATTCTCTGAAACGACACTGTTACTGATTACCCTCCCTGCTCTTCTTGCACATTACTGTTGCTGTTTTTTTCTAAAAAAAAATGAATCTTTCAAAAGGTTATGACCACTAGACTTACATAGTTTTCCTGTTATTCCCCCTAAATGTTAATCATAATTCCCACAATATCCTACTTTTTATGCATCCCATTAAACTTGCTTTACCATCATTTTATAGATTTCGGAGTACCACCACTGTCATTGTATTCTATAACTTTTTCTTGAAAGTTTTTTTTTATGCACTGTAACCCTTTTTGAGAAACAATGGTTTCTCACATGACCTGTGAGCCAGCCTTTTCCTTCTCTAATGAAGGCAGCCTCTTAGCTCTTTGTTAATTCTTTAATATTACTTAAATGGTACTTTCATATTCTTTTAATCTTGCCATGGTTTACATATCACAACAACTGGAAAGGCCACAGAAATACCTCACAAAGAGGATTACTGGCCTCAAACAGATGCCCTATGCAGACCATCTCAAAAAACTCCAGCTTCACTCAGTCGCATATCGCCTACTCAGAGGTGATCTCTGCCTAACATACAAAGCTATGTCAAACCCAGAGCTGTTGGACATGCTCCACTTAAAGAAATACCAATCCCTCTGAGCTACACGATAGAGGGACCTAAACCTTGTCACCACAATAAACAGAACATGCTGGAGGGATAGATTCCTGTCCCAGAGACCTCCCATACTCTGGAGCAGACTACCTATCTATATCAAACAAAGCTCCTTATTAGCACTCTTCAAGAAAAATCTTGATGATTGGATGAGAAATAGGAAATTCACCCCGGGGATCACTTCTGTGGCTCTGCTCGACAGGGGCACAGGGGAATAATTTTCTTGGGTGGTGAAAGCCAGGGTACCTTTTTGGCTAGGCTTATATAGGCCCTAGGGCCAATAGCCTAGTACCTACCTATGAACCCAATCATGTTCCTTTAGCCTTTCTCTTCTCATTGTGTTGGGTATAAACCCTGCACTGTTTTGCTGCCTGTCTTTATCATACATTTTAAATTACATCATTTAATTACACTGAGTTCCATTCCCATCTGAGTTATTGTGTCAGTATGTTTAATCATGGAATACTTGTTGCATCCTTATAACAAAACATTACTACCTATGCTGTAGTAATAATTGTACAGTGGTAGAGGGAAGGCTGATGCTATCATTAACTTGCTTTGGGAATACTGATGAACTGTGCACATATATATAAGTATATACAAGGTACTGAGTGGATATGCAATGGTGTGTCCTTGTCTTTTAGTATTGTTTTCCTAAAGCTACATATTTGACTATTCTTTCCATCATGCACATTCTGCTTTCTGTTCTGATCCTATTGCAGATACTTACTCTACCTGTAAAAGAGGTGTACTTATCTCTCTGGTGTGCTTATCCTCCATTATAGTTATCTTTCCAGTATATGTATCTCTCCAGTATATTTATACCTCAGATGTACTTCTGTATTTATCACGACTGTCCTCTGCTGTCCTGCCATTTTTAATTCAGAACATATCAGTGAGATCCACTCTGGAGCTTTCTAGCTTATGTACTAATGCTGTTCGACAAACTATCTGAAATGCATTACTAACATATAGGTAAGACACATCCCATATTATTGTGGTGGCATACTCAAAAGAAATCCATTAATCCATTTTAGCATATGGTTAAAGTCATTAGCTCATAAACACAAGGTACAGAGTTAGAATTTGACATCAGGTTATTGGCTAGGCTTAAAATGGTTCTTTGGGGCAGTTATTCTAGTTTTCACCTATGAACCTGAATTTGACTGGCATGAACTTACTGCTCTGAATCCTCTTAGGATTTAGTAAATTCTAATGTTTTAAGTAAATCCATAATTTTTCAACCACTGAGATCAAATTGACTGGTCTGTCATTTTATGCTTGTCGTTTGTTCACAGGTTTATAAAGAAAAATATATAATTGCCTTCCTTCTGTCATATGCTATTCCCACCTTTGCATAATTTATTAAACAGTACAGCTGAAGGTACTACTAGTTTGGCATTTTTTTATAGAATTTTTGGATATCCCACACCAGATCCTATAGCTTTCTTCACCTACTGGTCTCAAGAGGTCATTCAGAACCTACTCTTATTTAACTCTTTTAACCCTCCTCCTCTCACCCCACCCCCACTACAATTCCCTGAATTACAAAACCGGAGGAAGGAACATGGAAATTAAGCTGCTGCACATGATGTTGGTCAGGGATTAAAAAATGTCACATAGACCCCTCTCCAGTGACAGAATGGCTTTTATAATGTTGATGGGCAGGGGGAGCACTCATAAAACATCAGCAAGCAATAACTGCATAATTCCAGTAGAGAAATTGCTTTCCACATAATCTGCTTGGCAAACAGAAAAAATGTTTATTGACATAACCCACTCACATACCCTCAAGACTACTTGGCAGAGGAGGTAGGGCTAAATCCCCCACTTACTGATATACCAAACCATTGCCATGTTGTCAGTTCAGGCTATTATATCCTGGAGTAGGAGGCACAAGAGGGCCTGTAGATTGAGGAGGACTACCCTCATCTCAAGGGCACTAATGTACAAACTGGCTTGTGCATGTCAACATGATGATAAATCTTGGACGGTCTCTCCATGACAGTGCCCCATCACCAGAGGGCAGAGGTGTCAGTTGTGACAGCCATTGCATGGGTAAAACTTGGAATGGGCTACCCATAGTTAGGTCTGAGTATAATGCCATCATTAAAGATGCAGACTGCAAACACTGCAGATGCTGATGACATCTGAAATCTGGAAACACTGAAATTCAGGGTCCACTGAAAAACTCCCATAAAATACCTTGCAAAAGGAAACATGCAGACTGTCACTGCTATCCAGTGGTGTAGCTAGCAATACTCCTGGCACTCTACTGAGTACATTTTTTTCTGAGCATCACATCAACATATTTTGTAGGTCATATTATGTCTACAATTGTCTAAATGAATGCCTTTAATGACAGAAGCAATATTGCTAATCTAAAAACAATATTTTTAATAGTTTTCGGGGGAACAGCTGAAAATGTTATTTACATTTATTGAGTTCAGGGGAGCAGCAATTTGGGAAATGTGTCTATTTTTAAGTAATAGGTGTCCAGTGGGGGGGGGGGGGGGGGTTGTACTAAGAGCTTGTGAGTACAAAATGGAATTTGCTTGCTTCACCTCTGCTGCTATTAGTCCCAGGCTCTGAGACATATGAAGACTGTAATGGACTAAGACTGAAGAATGTGGGGGACCAGGTGCTGTAAGGGATGGATCCTGACCATGGGTAGATGAGCTCTGTATGACAGACCATCTCGGGTAAAGTTTCAAATGTCAGCATTTGAGAAGGTTCCATCTGGGACTTTGCAGTGTTACTGTGATTATCAAGGACTGAATGAGATTGAGAATAAACTGCTGAGGATAAATCTACCTATGCCATGGGGGGGGGGGGGAGCAGCTAGTAGTCAATCATCCAGGTAAGGAAATTCCATGGGTATTCATTTGGTGAACACTCTTGAGGCTAAGTTGATACTGAATGGCAGAGTCCAGAACTCATAATGATAATGACTAGATCCTGCTCAGGAAAATCCAAGCATCTAGACTCCTTGGCAATCTTGGTATGGAAGCAGGTGTCTTGATGGTCCGAAGTATTAAGCTAAATTTAAAATGTACAGACTAGTATCATTCAGCAAAAAAAGCTGCTGCTGCTGCTGCCTAATATGTTGAAATGGCACTCCTCTTCAGACAGACATGGTCATAGGAGACCTGGGTACTTGTGTAGACAACACCCAAGTGATCTTCATGTTTCCACCATATTAAGAAATTCCTTTTATCTGGTCCAGTTAATTTCTAAGGGACTATCTTCAACATCCAAATAGATCATCCCACCACTCTATTATTCCTTTATTACACCTATCATTAGCTAATATGCCCACTTTGGTATGTACAAATCCAGGCATGTAATTTAACTGGAAAGGCCCCAAAGATTTTTAACAAAGAAATTTATTTATTTATTTAACATGTGTTTACCTGGAAAGTCCAACTTGGAACAAAGCCAATTTTCAGCGGAGGCCCAGGGTGAAACACTCTAGGCACATGTCTTTAAAATGTTGGAGGAAACCGGAGCAAACCCACTAATGCAGGGAGGACATGCTGCACAGAAAGCACTCCAGCTAAAAATTGAACCAGAGAACCTCTTGCTGTGAGGTGACAATGCTACTGCTGCACCACTGCGCTGTCCGTAAAGACTTTAAATCATTCAACTACCTTGACAGATGTATGCAGCTGGACCATAATCATCATAAGCACCACTGTCCTTATACTCAGTAGCCTACCAGCTGCTCTGAAGTGACTGGTGACTTTGTTTTCAAGTCATGAAAGACTTCATTTATTTGCAAAAAATTATGATCCCTCATAAAATCCTCCAAGGCCAGCTTCGAGAGAAAAATTGCACAGGACACCAAAGACAATCATAAGGCTTTTTTCAGTTATGTTAGAAACCTGGGATGCAACTCCCAGACTTGTTCTGAGTTGATTCTAAATGACAAAAAATACACCGAACCCACAGACCGCCAATATCCTGGCAGACAGGTTCAGTGAAAACTTCTCCACCCCCCCCCCAAAAGAGCAAGTATCTATCCCAGCAGAGGGCTGCCTCCCAAACATCTCTGATGCTCAGGTGAAGGCTGCCCTCTCCAAAGCAAAAAACACTGCTTCCATGGGACCAGATGGCGTCCCAGGTTGTGTCCTACATGAACTCCAAGAGGAACTAATCCCTCAAATAAAACAGCTATACAATCTCAGCCTCACTACAGGATATGTGCCCACAGAATGACGGACCCTGGAAACTATTGCCCCATAAGCCTGACTAGCTTAGTCTGCAAGGCTATGGAGAGGATCATCATGGAGCTCATAAACAAAGACATTGGGGACCTACAGACACTAGATTCTACCCAGTTCGGCTTTGTCAAGGGCAGATCCTGCCTTTTGAACCTGGTTGACTTCTTTGAAACAGTCACCAAAGCCATAGATGAAGGGAAGGTAGTCCACACAGCCTATCTGGACCTTGCAAAGACATTTGACACAATACCCCACTCGGGCATTATAGATAAGCTATCCAGGTTAAATATAAACCCCTATGTCACAAGATGGGTTGCAAACTGCCTCAAAGACAGAACCCACAGAGTGAGAGTTGCTGGAGCCATGTCAGACTCGAAACCGGTCACAAGTGGCATCCCACAGGGTTCTGTCCTGGGACCACTCTTGTTCGGTATATACTTTTCCAAGGTACAGGCAAACGTGGGAGGACTATGGCTCACCAAGTTCGCAGACGACTGCAAACTGGGCGCCATAATGAACTCTCCAGCTGACACAAACATCCTTCAAAAAGGTCTCACAGAGACAGATAACTGGTGCCAGCACCATGGTTTAAAGCTAAATGCCTAAAAATGTATAGTCATATCCTTTGGCAAAAACAATGTGCCCACAAATTACCACATAGGCGGAAACCCATTAAGTACAGAGAAAGTTATTAGGGACCTAGGGACCCAAGTTGATAGCAATCTCTCCTTTGAAAACCACATTGCCAAAGTGGTTAGAAAGACCTTCTACATAGCCTACCTCATCACGAAGGGTTTCACATCTAGATCAAGAGAGGTAATCGTGCCCCTTTATTCATCCCTCATCAGGCCCATCATAGAATACAATGCCCTTTTGGGATGTACCTTACCCGACACCTGCAGCAATTAGAAAGACCCCAAAAGTATCTCACCAAGAGGATCAAGGGTCTCAAACAGATGCCATATGCTGCTCGGTTAAAAAAACTCCAGCTCTACTCAGTTGCATACCGCCTACTTCGAGGCGATCTATGCCTGACATACAAAGCTATGTCAAATCCAGAATTAATAGACATGCTCCACCTCAGTAAATCTAAATCCCTTAGAGCCACACGCTCAAGAACTTGCTGGAGGGACAGGTTCATAACCCAGAGGCTCCCTTCACTCTGAAATAGAATTACAGTTCATGTGAGGCAGAGCACCTCACTGAATCTCTTCAAGAAGAATCTCGATAGGTGGATGGGGGATCGTAGGTTTGTCCCAGGGATTACTCCTGTGTCACTATTAGACAGAGGCACAGTAAACTAAACCTTAAAAAGGGCACAGTATACTCAAATCAAGGAGTGGCGTAAGCCATACAGAATCGGGCTAGGCTTATAATTGCCTCAGGGCAGATAGCCTAGTATGAACCTATGAACCTATAAAACCGGTGGCTTTACAAATACCTGCACTAGAGACCTAACTGTATGAGTGATAAGCTCCTAACTCAACATATTCACAGTCTTTTGAGTAATTTATCACTATAGGTAAAATAAAGTACTTCTTTATCTACATTTAAAGGTAAGTCTTGATTACTGCATAGGGGTGACACAGATTTACACCAGGTTTATCATGTACAGCCCTGCTTGATTTGGGATAAGGGCACTGCTGAGTGCTTGAGAAGGTGACAAATATGTTTATGTTTGCCTACTTAAAGATGCATTTAGGCATCACATGGTCCCCATGATTGCTTACCTAGTATTCTTCTATGGTTCTAAGTTCCTATGTCCCTAAAGACCAGTCTAGGGAAGGATGGACTGTACTGGGGCCATATAAAATGTTTATTTTGTAAATATACTAAAAAGTGAACAGTTATGTTTGGGAATCATAAATATCTAGCTAATACCACATCATTGCTAATTAAGGATCCTGGTAACACTGCCTTACCTTGTACCATCAGTCAAAAGTAAGCACTGATCTTCACCCAAGTCATAAAATATCAAATTGTTAAAAGTCCTTACCAACTGAAAGTGTCATACAGAATTATAGTATAACTGTATTGTGTGGAGATTGTAGTCCTCAGGTCTTGGTAGTAGTTCAGTGATTGCAATTGTTCATTTAGTTTCTAAGGATTAACATGAGATTTATTTATTTATTTTATTTTATTTGACATTTGTTAACTGGGTTAGTCCAACTGAGCCAAAGGACCATTTTCTGCTTTTCTCCTCGGTTCTCCACTGAGAAAGGCCTAGCATTGTAAAACAATGTATTTTTTTGTCTAGGCTGTAACTACATCAAGATATGCTGAATGATGATAGTAGGATACAAAGTATTTCTAAACAGTATCATTATGAAAAGTAAGCATGGAAAGCAGTAGGATGCATAGATGGCTAAACAAGAACATTTACTAAATTGATGATAATTTCTGTAAGAATCACTAGATTATTCCAGTGAGGTATTAACAGCATTCATGGTACATTTCTGAATAGCTGGAAAAACCCTTTAAGTGCCTGGGTTCATCCAGTCTGATGCCCATATTATCCAAATTTAACTGGTAAAATCATTCTAGTGTGGAAGATGCTGTGCAACATTCTGTCCTGCAACAGACAGCAGTATGGGATAGTACCCACACACTAGAAGGTAAAAGCCACAGCAGGGTTAACAGACCACTTCAGGCACAGAGGAACATGAGGAGAACGTGGGCACTACTTACAACACAGCAGGCACACTAAACATGCATTCAGGCCATGAGAGATCATTTGGTGCAGATGTTTGCTTCAGTGCATTATAGCCTTTTCTGAACTGCTGACAGTTATTTGAAAGAAGTAATATAGGGGATACTATTTCAACCATAAGTACAGATTATAAGAACACATGCAGGGATAATTTGTGCTTTACATCAAATATTATTATACAAAATATAATCAAGGTGATGTGCAGGGAGGTCATCACTTGTACAACACAGAGTCAAGACACAGGGTCAACTAATAAAATTAAAATTCAAGACATTGCTCTTCAAAAGATAGGTAACCTACACAGTGGTACTCCTTATGTCTGTGTGTTTGTTGTGCATAGACACTATTATTGTAGTCAGTGGTGGACTATAATATGAGCGAATTTAGCAGTCACCCAGTGCCAACAGGTCAGGAGGGAGGAACCACGGACATCTAAGAAATTGTTATGTGTTCAGCATTGCTAACTCATTTTATTTTGTTTATGTGTTGAACATAACAAGTGTTCTCTAAAGTACTGTTTTAATTATTATTAAAAAGTATTAAATGACAGACCATCCCCAGTATTTACCTATATACACTCACTATGCCTGCCTTTTACACATACACAGCCTTGTGCTGATCTTCAGCTCGGGCACTTTGTTTTTTAAATATTTTCAGTAAAGAAATGTTTCTTTACTTAAAAGAATAAACATCTGCAGTGACATTATATAAAGCTTTCTGTTCATCACCTTCCCCTGATTCATTGGCATGGCAATAAGAAAGCCTGCACGTAGTAATCAGAGTAGAGTAGTTGTGGTTGTGGATGGCTGGTGTAAAAGTTAACAGCAAGTTGCAGTTCCGCTAATGTGAGGTAAGTAAGTTTTTTTTTTTTTTTATTATGTTGACAGGCACTCAAATGAGAGGGTGAATGAAAGCAACTTGCCCTTTCATTTGTCCTATAAGATGTCTAGTATTAAGGACTAGTGTGCAATTATATGAAATAAGTTGGAATATTTACTGTCTGGTACTCATTATGTGAATAAGGTGCAGGGTAAGAGAAGGAAAAGACATGAGTCGAGAATTGATAGAGAACCTGCAACTGCCATACAGGTTTGACTTCGGTTTGAAAGAGCTTAATAAAAAAAGGCATACAAGACAAATGCTATGCTGCTTTAACTTATTTCAAATTAAGGAGTGGCTAATTAAGTACTTTAATTCAAGCTGAGAAGCAATAGGATCTTAGGTACAAATGTCAAGTTGTTGCAAGACCTTTTCAGACTTGTACTGTAGGAACAAAGCATTTAACAAGGTGAGAGAAAATGAATGGTAACCAAGATAGCATATCCCGATTCTAGTGTTAATATAGAAAGACATGCTAAATCAGTTCATGAAGCTGCAGGT
The DNA here is from genome assembly GCF_019279795.1 of Protopterus annectens. NCBI lineage: Eukaryota > Metazoa > Chordata > Ceratodontiformes > Protopteridae > Protopterus > Protopterus annectens. The sequence continues at coordinate 91,694,992 of NC_056751.1, read as the reverse complement.
CAGGGAACAGTTATTTCAGAATGAAGCATCACTATTATGGCCTAGGAAACAGGTTGGGCCTACAGAAAGTCAAGGTACTATGGAAATAGATGGCAGAGTAAGGGAGAAGGAATAGATGACAGATCAGTTTCACAAGTAAAATGCCTAATGCTAAAAGAGAAAATGTGAAAACACAAAAGGTTATAGCTGTTGGGGGAATGCTAGATAGAAGCTGACCATGTGAAGCAGGAGTAAAGAAAGCAAATATGGGATGCAAAGTCCAAAGGAAGGATGCAGTAGATATATATTGGATGACACCATTGATCTAGATGAAGAAACAAAATTTAAAAAAGTAAATTGTAAAGTTAGTACATTCCTTTTCTTCTGAAATGTGGCAACAGCTCTTGTAATGACCAGTGGAATGATAACTTGTATAATGGAGGTAAAAAAAGGCTTTTCAAGCTGGTCACGTAGTTTAATCAGTATGCTGACCACTATGAGGAATGAAACCAGATTAGGGGCAAATATATGCCACAAGAGCAGGGAATGGGCTAAATGTAGTGCAGGAGGAGGGTAGTTTGTAGGATTTCTAGACAACTCAAAGCAACACAAAGGGATGCACCGAAACTGGCATTCTGACAAAGGAGATGCAGTTTTGGTGAGGGAAGAAGGATGTGAGTAAAGTTAAGATATGGCTTTTGGGATGAATATATGAAGAGAGTAAGGGGCTGTGCACAATGCACCATTGAATATGCAGGATAGCATGGAATAGAGTCGGGGGACAACTGCACTCTGTGTAAAGTCAGCTACAGTAGATAGTGTGGTGATCTTCTTAATGATGGGTAATTACTTACCTAGCAACTTTGCAAGATGACCATGAAGCTTGTCGAACAGATGTCTGTGGAGGTAAAAAAGTAAAAGATGGAGTACCGGAATGTCCTGGGAAAAACAGGATGAGGAAAAATGGTTGGAAGCACAAAATGGTATAAGAGGGATGATGGATATGATAATGCTTTGAAGAGCTGAGGGCCTTAGTCAGTTTTCCAGAAGACTGATAAAGGAATAAAAATAGTCAATCAGCCACTCAATCTATTAATCATTCTTTATGCGCCTATAAAGTTGGACATATCACAATGTTAAAACAATCTTTTTATTCTTCTTCTTTTGGCTTTTAGGGGTCGCCACAGCGGATCTTCTGTCCGCTCATGATTGGCAATGGAATTTTACAGTGTCGAGTTGCCAGCCCGACACCCAACCTTCCACAGAAGGCAAACACATGCACACATTCACACCTAGGGCCAATTTAGAGTGTCCAGTTCACCTCCTGCATGTCTTTGGGATGTGGGAGGAAACCGGAGCACCCGGAGGAAACCCACGCGACCACAGGGAGGACATGCAGACTCCGCACAGAAGGCACCCCAGCCGAGAATCAAACCAGAGAACCGCTTGCTGTGAGGCGGACAATGTTAAAACAATAAATATATAAAAAACTACTCATAAAAATGTCACTGCTCATGAAATAAAATGAATATCCATTTATTACAAAACAATTAGGAGGGATCCCAAAATCCTCATTAGAAAAGTTGCACCTTAAGCCTCTTCCTGAAGCAAAGCATGGATCATATTCATAGATTAGTTACAGAAATGAATTCCAGAAGATCAGGAACATGTTAGAAAAAGGGTCTGACTCCAGAGGACTTAAATCAAAACTTGAAGAACCTGACATAGTTCAGATCTTGCGATGACACATGTGCCTGTTTCTTATAATAGACTAAAACTCTTCAATTCTCTTTCAATGTTGTCAGTCAATAATAGGCTCTCCCTCTTCCTCAGTCATACAAAAAATCTTACTTTTAAAATGAAGAAATAAACTTCACATTCTATTGATGACAAAAAAACTTGAAAGAAAAATTATAAAAAAAAACTGAGTTTAAACATTTCACATGTACTTAACAAGAATGTGTACTTAAGCATTTTAATTGTATATAAAAAAACTCAATTATATACTTAATAAACTATAATAAACTTATATATGCTATATAATAATATAAAACAGAGACAAACAATAAAACAACCATAAATAGTCAATCACATAAGTCACAAGAAACAAGCAAAAATTGTTCTTAATGAAACTGAAGCTGTAGCCTGTGTTGTGATTAATATTAATTAAAATTTTTATTTGTAGCCATTTAGTTTTGTGATTTTTTGGTGTTGTGTAAACAATGGTATCTTGAAAATACAATTTCTAGAAATAATTTTCCAACAAAGTCAACAAGTCACCCGAATGTCGAAATTATATAACAATTACAATATACACACTACTGGAAAAAGCTCACCAACAAACCCAATTTATAAAAAACTTGTTGTGTGGCTGTGATGTAAACAAATTTAAAAAAATTTTATATTATATAATTAATATAATATAAATAAATAAATAATAAATTTAATATAAGATCATTGTATTATAAAAAATCTAAAACATCTCATCAAATAAATAAATTAAAAAATTTAAATTATTTTATTTCACAGTCCCACACACTACCTTCACTCTCACAGCTAGAGACTTTTCACTGATAAAAGCTCACAAAGCTCACTACAACTCTGCAAACAAGGAGAACATTAAAATGCTGAGTTCTGAACAATCATCTTTCCCATTCCACTTTTTCAGTTGTTTCAATAACTAGCTTATTCACCAATTTTGTGCATAAACTGCTCTCACCGAACAGTCTGTATATGGCTTGAACGGAATTGTGAATTAACACAACTCAGTAAAACCAATCGTCAAATAGAAGGAAATTTTGCCAGAGGACACTTTAGAGAACGGTGATATTATTTTTCTTTTTTCAACCTGACATAGTTCAAAGAAGAAACAGAAAATTCCAGTAGATCACCAAAAACTACTTTTTTAAAAACACCTTCATTAAATTATTACTTAAGACACAAGCACACATACATTAATAGAAAAGAAAACACACTATATTAACATTTTTTCATTTAAACACATTATACACTACATATATGTTTTCTTTGTTTACATCAACTCTCACGGTCCAACATTACGTAAAATGCGTATTTCCTGCCTTCCTTTAATACTGGATATGTAGGGCTTTGAATGGCATAATGACAATCCTAAAAGTTGATTGTGTGCTTGACAGAAAGTCCGTGCTGACAATGAAGGATACATCTGATGTGATTATAGCTAGAGGTGCCATTAAGGAGACTTACTGCCAAGTTCTGCACACATAGTAACCTATCAGGTTCATTGTTTGAGACCCCAGATAATGGGCATCACAGCAGTCCAGGTGAAAGCAAACCAGTGCTTGCACAATCACAGGTAATTCTTCTGAAGAAATAAGGTGTTTAATACAAGAAATGCTCCGAATTCAATTAGATGACCCAGGATAGCTGTCAGCCTTCCTTGAAATGACAGCCAGTCATCAACAATGACTCTGAGATAATGTACCTTGGATACAAACTCCAACATACACCCACTATAAACAAAGCAAGGGTTAAGAATAGGTAGCAGAACACTGGAATTTGGCTCATCAACTGATCCTTATCCTGTACCTGGCGACTTGCTTAGCACAACAGAATATGTGCACACGTTGCTGCTATCCCCTCAGGATTATGTTTTACCTGGCCCTCCTACCATGATCCTTTGTGACATAGAAGAACACACTATGGCGTCCAGAGCCATTTTCTCCTCAGTCGATCCCTATAACAGCCACTCTGTGAGAGCCACTCTGCGAGACTTCTGGTGATGCATGGGATGTAACTCCCTTAATGTTATTCTAAATTAGGTATTTGTATTTGTATTTTCAGGCTGAGCACTTTGATGTACATACTGCTGTCGTATGCAACTGCTCCTTGGTTATAATATGTGTTTTGCTGTACTGTTTGTCAGCTGTTAGTTTACCTGGACAGGGTATACACGTGAAGGGTTTGTTACATGCATTAGACTGCTGCAACATAGAATATGTGAAAAGTAGCTATCTAGAATCTTTCTTTTTCAGAAGTAGCCATTTTCTAATGCTAAATGTTGTAGCCTTGCTAAGCTTTATTTTACTGCAATGGCATCTTGATTGCAATCACCCACTGGTGTAATCATTTATTTGCTAATACTCTAATAGCTGGCCTTCCAACTGGAATGCTTAGCAATTGAATGGCATGATGAACTGAATCTGTAACCTACTAATATGATAAGAGTTATATGTGTCTCGGGAGTGGTTACTGTAAAACTTGTTGCGTAATTATTATTATCGTTATTGCAATACATTTGTTGTGCATTGGCTTTCGCTATCACTGTGTACATGAACAGGATTCAGTTTTCCTTTCTCTGTTCTTTGCCTTTTGCTCTACTCTCCACTACAAAATACTCCAGTTTTCTCTCCATCCCTGCCAGTGTACTGTTTCTTGCTCCTCTTTCTGTTGCACTCTTAAACCTCTGCCTCGCCACCTCTTTACTTACCTCTACCCACATTTTGTTTCCCTTTCTATTCCTCTGACTTACCTCTACACATTTACTAACCTCTACCCACATCTTCTTTCCTTCCTATTCCTTTTCCACCTCTTTATTACATCTACTTTTAGACATATTTCCACTTCCACACTAGAATACGCCTTAAACTACCATATAGCCATATACTGTCTAGCCCTCCTATCTGGACTGCCCCTACTTTTTCCTTTCCTACTGTCTGCTACTTTGTCAACATAGTCCCCTGTCTTCTCACACTATTTCTGCACCATAACCTCTCCTTCTCACTCAGAATAAGCTAACTGTACTCTACCCTTCTAACCTTGCATTCACCTTGCTCTTATTTTTATTTCAGAACTGCGTTCATCAACCTAGCCTCCACCAACTCCTCCCAACCATCCCGAAGCAACCCAGCTATACGGACACTCTCCACTTTACCCTTAGCTGTTGACATCCACTCCAACCCTGGCCCCAACCACACCTCACACAATAACCTCATATCACCACATCAACCCAACCTCTACAAATCCATTTGCCTGGTAACACTAAATACCCAAAGCATCTGTAACAAAATCCCCAATTTCCATGCATGGCTCTCACATAATTAACCTGACATAATCGCACTGAGAATTGGCTCAAACCATACATCAAAGATTCTGAGTTTCTGCCCCCTGGCTATCAAACAATAAGTTCTGACAGGATCAATAAAAAAGGAGGTGGTATTGCAATAATGTTTTCCAGCCACCTCACTATAATACCATACTCTAATCATATTCCCCAGTTTGCCAATGCCGAACTAACCATTGTCTTATTAAAAATAAACAATCATAAAAATCTCTGCATCATTGCCATCTATGAAACAACAGCTCCATACTGGAAGACATTTTCACTTGGATCTCTTCCAGCATAACAAATGAAACAACTATCCTAGGAGATATAAACATCAGTTGGACAAATCTGACCTCCAACCCCTCTACCTACAATATAAACCTATTCAACTTCACCCAACTCATCAACTCCCCAACCAGAATATCCAATTACTATTCCACCGGATCCATCCTGGACTGGATACTCGTCTAACACCCCAACAAAATATCTGAAGCCTGCACCCTCCTGGATTCCTTAAGTGACCACCTCCCCACCTACATCCACTGGTCTCCAAGTACCCTACAACACTGACACCACTATAAAGAAATTCACAACCTAACAAACTTCAACTCAATACTCTTCTCTGACATCCTTAAAAGTATAAACTGGAGCATACTAAAACACTCCCATTAGATAACGCTATTAACTATTTAAATAATTCCTTTATAGACACACTGAACAACCACACACCTATAATCAAAAAAGGATAAAAAACAATCCTGCCCCATGGCTGACCAAACCCACCAAAGATCTCATGCATCGCAGAGACAAAACTCTAAAGCACTACAGAAACACCAAAAACCAAGACTCCCTTTTGCTCTTTAAACAACTCCGTAACCAAGTAAAGAAACTAGTTCAAATTAAGATAAAAGAAATACTACATTAAGCTCCAATGCAGCCACAATCTGAATCCAAAAATATTTTGGAATGCCATCTTCTCCCTCCTTAATCCAGGCACCAAAGAAAATCCTTGCCCATATCCCAACAAGATACCTCAGGAAATAGCATCATTTTTTTAACTCCTTCTTCATAAACTACATAGCTAACCTCCCTGCCAACTTTCCTAACACTAGCAGCATAAATAACACTCCTCTCCCCATCTCCCCCTCCCCTTCCCAAATTGTCTACAGCCCCCAACCCCTATTCAGCCCCTACCCCCAATTTTACACTCCAATCAGTCTCCACCACAAGTATAAAAAACTACTCTTAAAGCTAAAACCCTGCTCAAATGCTCTGGATAACTTACCCACCTTCCTAAAAGCCGCCATTGAAGCCATAGCTTACCCCATTAGTATCCTGATTAACAGATCAATTGCAGAATCTTATGTACCCAACTGTGGAAAAAGGCTTACATCCTCCATCTCCACAAAGGTGGCAAAAACAATGATATAGCTGACTTCTGCCCCACTGCCATCCTCTTACCAATCTCCAAGTAACTAGGAAAAAAATGTATTCACACACAGAGCATGCCCTATCTCATCCAAAAGGACCTCTTATCTCCATCGCAGCATGGCTTTCGACCTAGTCACATTAACACTACTGCCCTTATATCATTCCTCAACATCATTAACAGAACCCATTACTCTGGGAAAACTGTTGCAACCATACTCCTAGAACTCTCAAAAGCCTTTGATAATGTCTCCCACCCCTTACTACTATCACAACTCTTTCACTTCTATCTCTCCCTCGCCACTATAAACTGGTTCTCAAGCTATCTTTCAGACATGCAACAACCTGTCAAATGGCAAAACTCCATCTCATCCTACCTGAGTAACCCTACTGGATTTCCACAAGGCTCCATACTTGGCCCCCTACTATTAAATATCTTTATCAATAACTTCCACGCCTCTATCTCCAATGCTGATTTAATTCAGTAAGCAGATGACTCAACAACAGTGTGCTCTGACAACTCAATTTCTGAACTACAACTTAAAACACAAACTGCTTTCTCCACCACAGAATCCTGGATGTTCAGCAACCAGTAAGCTCTGAACCCAAACAAAACTAAAATCATGATTTTCACCCCATCCAAATCCATGATAGTACACAAACATACTTTCAAAATCTACAGCCAAACTAAATCTCTGATAGAAATCATCCCACACTCAACACTTCTTGGGTAGTCATAGATGAACAACTAAAATTTGATATCCACATACAACAAACTATTAAAAAAAACATCAAAAAGTAGGATTGCTTTATAGGCACAATCAATACTTAACCTATCCACAAAAAAAACTCTTGCATCCACATACCTTCTCCCCTCTCTCATTTATGGCTCCCCTCTACTAATTAACCTCCAAGCCTCCCTAAAAGCCAAGCTGGAAGCCTGCTACAACTAGATTTCCAAATTTGCAACAAATTCCAAATTCTCTTCCCACCACTGTAAGGCACGTCAATCTCTAAATTGTCTGGAACTACCAAATTACCTTGACTGCTTACAACTTACTACTGCTCACAAATTCATCTTCAAATCCTTTGACTGTCCATCCCTTAATTCCATTGTCACCCCCTACCTTAGATCTGAGAACACAAATTTACTCCAAGTTCACAAGCCTAAACGACCCCCAGGATGACTTATCTTCTCTTTCTCCCTAGCCAAAAATGGAATAATCTTCCATTATCTCTCAGACCTACCCTTAACCCTGTCAATGTTAAATCCTCTCTACACTCATACCTCTAAACTACCTGGAACTGTCCTTACTCATAATCCTACACTACCCCCCCCCCATAAAACCTCTTAACTCTTCTCTTTACTAGCCCATTAGCTCACTTAACTCTCTCTCTCTGTGTATGTATATATATATATATATATATATATATATATATATATATATATATGTGTGTGTGTGTGTGTGTGTGTGTGTGTGTGTGTGTGTGTGTGTGTGTGTGTGTGTGTGTATATATACATACATGTATATATATATATATATATATATATATATATATATATATATATATATATATATCCCGTATTTCTCCATAAATAAGACCTAACCAGAGAATAAGGCCTAGCATAGTTTTCCAGTGGGGTCATGATATAAGTCCTACCCCAAAAATAAGCCCAAGTTAAGATCATCAACAACAAACGACCGACATGTTGAATTATAAAATAATATTATTGACACCTGTTGACTGAGGTTATCATACTCTGCTCACCATTTTCAGACCATTTGGACACCCAACTTCTCTTTGTAGAAAGTTGTAAGATTCTTTCCTAGGGAGTCCTCCACAATTCTTACTGTAACCCTAATCCTTTCCCACACTTGACGGTTGAGATCCTTGGCCCATAAACAGTGACAAGAGTACTTTGATTAGTCAAAGTACAGACAACGCACGTAAAACATGCGCACTTGATAACGAACGACTGTGGTGTCTTCTTAACTGTCACCATTTTGTATTGCCACTCCTGTCTCCTAAGTCTTCAATTAACCCCCCCCCCCCCCAGACAAGATGAATGCAAAAAGGAAGAGCCATTCCGTCGAGTACAAGAAAGGAATCATGGAGGACTCCCGGGGAAAGAATCTGATGGCTTTCTGTAAAGAGAAGTTGGATCTCCGAATGGTCTGAAAATGGCATGCAGCATACGATAACCTCAGTCAACAGGCCGATGAGGGAAATGCTAAGAGGTGCAAGTGTGGATCAGGTCAGCAATCATTATTTCCTGAGCTGGAAGACATCATCTGTGAATGGATTGCTAACAGGACAGCAAAGACTTTGGTTGTGTGCAGGGCTGATATTCAAGCATTTGCCCTTGCAATGTAATATCCCCAGAAGAATTCAAAGCATCACAACACTGGCTGGATGGCTTCCTTCAGTGATATGAGCTGTCTCTAAGAAGATCAACAACACTGTTCAAGCCGGAAGATACTGAAGTTATTAAACATGTACTTGCATTCAAGTCCTTTGTTGATGGCATCAACTTTTCTAAATACCAACTCTCCAACGTGATTGCTATGGATGAAACTGCAGTGTTTATGGGCCAATGATCTCAAACAACAATTGATCAGAGGAGTGCCTCGTCAATCTACATTCCCTCCACTGGTTATGAAAGTGCACGTTACCTGTATTTAGGCAATTCATCTAGACGGAAAGAAAACCCCACCGCTAATCATTAGTAAGGGCAAGAAAGATAAGATTGAACATGTTTCAGGCATTTACATTCTTGAAACCAAAAAAGCCTAGTGCACATAAGCAGTTATAAGGAAATGGGTCGATGTAATACTGCCACTTGTTTTGCGAGGTGGCGAAAGAGGTCTGCTAGTCTGGGATTCAGCCAGCACTCACCATGCTAAAGGCATGAAGAAATTTGTTGCACGGAGAAGAATAGATCAAATAATGATTCCCGCAGGAATGACTGCCTATCTCCAGACTCTTGATATTGCAATAAACAAGCCATTCAAGGACCATTTGCGCATGGAACTCAATGACTACATTGAAAATAGAATGGAGAGAAATCAGTATGGAAACTTTGTGAAGCCTATCCTACAAGAGGTCGTGACTTGGGAGAAAAACTCATGGGATAAAATCACTGACAGCTGTGTTGCCAATGCACTACAAGCAGGCTACTTGGACAAGCGGTGCTCATTTAAGGAGCGCTCTATTGCTAGGCATGACAGATTGGGACCAATGATTCTACAGGAAATGGAGTCGCAAGAAATTCAGGCCAGAATTTGGAGGTTGGAGACTTATGACAATGTTTCAGAAGAAGATAACATGACTGTATTTGAATAATGTTTCCATTATCGGGGCAACAGAATGAATTGCTTCTGCTTTCAGCTGCCAGCAAGCTCTTGTCAGGTTTTTTGACTTTATTGTATTAAGGCAATGTTTCATAATCAAGGGGTAATTACAAAGTAAGGCCACTAGTTCCCAGAATTAATTTTTATGACTTTACATCATTCTTCTCTTATGGTTTGGGTAAGGAATAAAGAAAGCATCATTACTCAAAAAGTGGCAGTTAGTCGCCTGTTTTATTCCTCTCCTCCAATACACATGTATTGAGATTTTTCTGCACTTCCTGTTAAGCATGAAATATTGCACTGTGAAAGCCAAGGTGTAGATATTCTGAAGTTGAAATGTTTGTTGCACTGTTTATGTAGAATTCTCACATAGCTGTTAACGCCTTACCTAGAACTGTTG
>NC_056751.1:91482249-91679749 GCF_019279795.1 Protopterus annectens | reverse complement strand
CCTGGGGATGGTCACCCATCCCCACTGATGGGGAGGGAGAATCCACCTCACCTGGGTGGCTGGCTGGAACGCCGAGTTGAATCCTCTGCGTGGACTTCGCAGACCCCACCAGTTTACCTCTGAATGGTTTCATGGCCTCTTGAACTCTCTCTTCAAAGTTCTTTTCAACTTTCCCTTATGATACTTGTCTGCTATCGGTCTTGTGCCAGTGTTTAGCCTTAGATGGAGTTTACCACCCACTCTGGGCTACATTCACAAACAACCTGACTCCGGGAAGACCTGTTCCCGATGTACCAGGTGCCGCCATCGGCCTCACACCATCCGCAGGCTGAGCCTCAATCACAAGGACTTGGGCCCCCTGGGCGGCACCAGAGAGAAGGACGTCTGTACACCACATTTGCCTGCGCCCATCGCCCAAGCAGAGATTCGGCACTGAGCTCTTCACTCGCTGTTACTGAGGGAATCTTGCTTAGTCTCTTTTCCTCCACTTAGTAATATGCTTAAATTCAGCAGGTCACCACATCTGATCTGAAGTTGCGTTCTCAGCGAGGTCACGGGTGGGGGGGGTGCAGGCACAGGACTCGGGGATGGATGGACATCCATCCTCCCCTGGCCCTCGCACCTGCTCCCCCATGCCGGACGGGCAGAAGAGGAGGGCTGAAGCGGCCCCAGCACACGGGAACAAGTGCAGGCGGACGTCGGGCCTCACCCAGGGAGGGCAGCCTGGTGGCAATACCACCAACAGCCTACTGGGGGCGGCAGGCCAGATGCACGCCTGTTCTCTCCCATTCTTGGACGGGCGTCTCAGCTTGGGGAGGCTGGGGACATCTCTCTTCCATCCATGTCTCTCCCTGGGGGGACAGGAGGCCCGCATCTGGCTCCCTTGACTCTATGGCCACACCCTTGACAGGGGCCAGACACCCCCCGGGGTGATGGAAGGCATGTCGACCCTCAGACAGTCGTAGCCCCTGGAGTAACCCAGGGCTGCAAAGTGCATTTGAAGTGTTGATGATCAATGTGTCCTGCAATTTATATTAGTTCTCGCACCTAGCTGCATTCTTCATCAATGCACGAGCCGAGTGATCCACCACTCAGAGCCGTACAGTTCTCATTTGCTGAGGGCACCACTGCCCTCATGGCATTGCACCTTGAGACAGCACATGAGGTTTCACGGGCATCATCAAGGGTGCCCGGACTGGGGTTACTTGTCCCGCGCTGCGGGACAGCAGGGTGTCCTGCAGCGGCCGGCACACGGCTGCACTGCCGACCTTCCAGGTCTTTGATCTGATGCCCCACAGGGCACCCTCCATAATAGCTCTTTTGAGTGTGTACCTTTAACTCCCAGTGGGCATGGCTTCAGCCTTTAAAAAATGAAGTTATCACCTTACAGTTCTAACAAATAGTCATTGACAGAGGTCAAATATCAATACAATTGTGTTTGCCATCATATATGCTTCAAGATAAAATATTCTGATACGTTGTATGTAGCATGGTTTTGAAATTGAGAGGAACGAGTAGATGTTTATTGAAGCAAAGCCACAAACAGCCACAAACACATACGTGAAACGAATATGCTGACAACCAGAGTTTTTAACGCTCTCACTGTATAAATCGCGTTTTCGTTACACCTTCATCAGACCGCAGACCCCGTACCCTCGTAGCCTCTCAGGGGGACCTCCCTCAGATCCTGTCCACCTTTGTGAAACTCCACTTGGCCGCCAAGGGGCAGGTATGCTCTCATCGGGACTTTCAAGCCCCCCTCCTTTCCAGTCCAGAGCTGTTCTGGAGACTTTGCAACATTTTGGGGATGCCATCGGATACCAGGCAAGGTTGGTCACCTTCCCCCTGCCTGGCAGGAACTCTCCGGGCTCACAGCCATCTACCAGATGCTCCCTTAAAGACTTCCATCATGGGGTGCTCCACCTGACCCCACTCACTCAGGCAGTAGCACTCCAGACTCCGCGGCCCTCTGCCAGCCATTTCCTTGAGGACTTCCATCATGCAGAGCTCCGCCTCACCCCACTCACCCAGCCAGGAGCATTCCTGTCCCTACAGCCTTCTGCCAGACACTCCCTTAAGGGCTTCAGTCCGACTGGGTGGCACGATCCGGACCCTCTCACCCAGGCGGGAGCGCTCCCTGCCCATCCGCTTTCCGCCTCCCTCCCCCTTCCGAACTTCCATGCCGGAAAGGGCTGTGGTCCAGACCCCCTCATCCAGGCGGCAGCTCTCCAGCCCGGCTGTTTTCTGCCTCTTTCTCCCGTAAGGACTTCCACTGGGAGGGACCACCTCATGGCTTCCACTTCTACACAGGCGGGAGAGCTCTTTTCCCAGGTTACATAACTCCTGGAGGCCACCAAATCGTGATGTGTCAACCCTGCCCTCGGAGCCACTCAGGGAAGTTTCCCACCGATCCTTCACAGTCTTGTAAAACTCTGCTGGGCCACGAGGCCTCAGCCAGACCCTCATCCAGACTTCCGTGATGCCGGTTCTCCCCTTTTCCCTCCACCTAGGGCTTTCAAACTTGCACAGGATATGGCCCTGGGTTCCAGCATCTCAGCCCATTTCACCTTGCACCTCCATCTCTCTCTCTCCTCGGCAGTGCCAGGCACCGATGAATGTGCTTTGCTTTGAGCCTTCTGCCATGTGCCTCCTTGCATCCTGAGCAGTGCCATTCGCAGGGCCGCATCCCTGCAGTGCCGAGTGAAGGACTGGAGGCTGACCCAGTGCCTGCAGATGGTCCTGGGTGTGAGATGCCACAGCGGCCATATCTCCGCACCTCTGGGGGCTGGGAGGATGGGATCGTAGACCTGGCTTCTGGGGGCGGCCTTCGGTACGCCCGCACTGTCGACTGACTTCCCCAGCCGGACAGTGTGCAAAACACCATGGTGGCCATACCTCCTCACCCCTGGGGGCTGGGAGGATGGGATCATAGACCTGGCTCCCAGGGTTGGCCCTTGGCATGCCCACACTGTCAGCCAACTCCCCCAGCCAGACCCAGGTGCGAGATGTCATGTCAACCATATCTCTGCACCCCTGGAGGCTGGGAGGAAGGGATTGCAGACCTGGCTTCTGGGGGTGGCCCTTTCATGACCGCGCTGTCGGCCATCTCCCCCGGCTGGACCTGGGTGCGAGATGCCACAGCTGCCATATCTCTGCACCCCTAGAGGCTGAGAGGATGGGATCGCAGACCTGGCTTCCAGGGATGGACCTCAGCATGCCTGTGCTGTCGGCTGACTCCCTTGGCCAGTCCCAGGTGTGAGACATCATGGCGGCCGTATCTCTGTACCCCTGGGGGCTGGGAGGATGGGATTGCAGACCTGGCTGTTGGGGGCAGCCCTCAGTACGCCCGCCCTGTCAGCCGACTCCATCTGGCTGGACCCAGGTGTGAGACACCATGGCGGCCGTATCTATGCACCCCTGGGGGCTGGGAGGATGGGATCGCAGACCTGGCTCCCAGGGGTGTCCCTTGGCACTCCACATTGTCGGCCAACTCCCGCAGCCTGACCTGGGTGCGAGACACCACAGCAGCTGTATCTCTGCACCCCTGGGGGCTGGGTGGATGGGATCGCAGACTTGGCTCCTGGGGGTGGCCCTCAGCACACCTGTGCTGTCAACCAACTCCCCTGGGTGGACCCAGGTGTGAGACACCATGGCAGCTGTATCTCTGCACCCCTGGGGGCTGGGAGGATGGGATCTTAGACCTGGCTTCTGGGGCTAGCTTTCAGTATGCCCACACTGTCAGCCAACTCCCCTGGCCAGACCCGGGTGCAAGACACCAGGGCAGCCATATCTCCTCAACCCTGGGGGCTAGGAGGATGGGATCACAGACCTGGCTCCCGGGGGTGGCCCTTGGCAAGCCCGCACTGTCAGCCTTCTCTCCCAGTCACTGCCCCAACTTGTCTCAGGGGACCCTGCAACCTCCATGTCCCCTGCAGGCTGCCAAACCATCCCATGTCACGTGAGCCCTCGGACCCTCTCCGGAAAGCTTTGGTCTGATCCCAGCTAGCCTCATGGAATTCTCCTTGGCCACCAAGGGGCAGGCCTGCTCTCATCGGGACTTCCACATCCCCCTCCTTTCTGGTCCAGAGCTCCATGGTCTTCATCTCCCGCATATCCCCTGAAGGCTGCAAAATCGTGCAGTGTCCCCGTGCCCTTGGGTCCTCTCAGGGTTACTTCCCTCTGATCATGAATGGACTCATGGAACTCACCTTGGCCGTGGAGGAGCAGGTCCACCCTCATCAAGACTTCCGTGTGCTCCTGCTCTCCCATCCAGAGCAACTCCAGGGGCTTTGTGATATTTTGGGGACACCGTCTTATGTACTTCCATTTGGAAGGACCCCTCATGACTTCCACTTCTACACAGGTGGGAGAGCTCTTTTCCCATGTTACATAACTCCTGGAGGCTGCCAAATTGTAATATGTCAACCATGCCCTCGGAGACGCTCTGGGGAGCTTCCCACCAATCCTTCCTAGCCTCGTGGAACTCTGCTGGGCCATGAGGCCTCAGCCAGACCCTCATCCAGGCTTCCATGCACCCCTGCTCTCCAATCCAGAGCACCTCCAGGGACTTTGCAATATTTCAGGGATGCCGTCGGGTACCGGGCAAGGTCGGATGACTTCCCCTGTCTAGTAGGAGCTCTCCAGGCCCACAGCTCTCCACCAGCCATTCCCTTGAGGAGTTCCATCTTGGGGGGGTGCTGCCTAACCCCATTCCCCAGGCAGGAGCATGCCTGGCCCCATAGCCTTCTGCCAGATGCTCCCTTGAGGACTTCCTTCCCCTTGGGGGGGGCACAATCTGGACTCTCTCACCCAGGTGGGAGCACTCCCTACCCAGCTGCTTTCTGGCTTTCTCCCCTTCTGGACTTCCATCCTGGAGGGGGCCACAGTCCAGACCCCCCTCACCCAGGTAGCAGCTCTCCCAGCTGGTCCATTTTCTGCCTCTCTCTTTCTTAAGGACTTCCATCGGGAGGGAGACCCTTATGACTTCCACTTCTACCCAGGTGGGAGAGTTCTTTTCCCAGGTTACATAACTCCTGGAGGCTGCCAAATCATAATGCGTCAACCGTGCCCTTGGAGCCTCTCAGGGGAGCTTCCCACTGATCCTTCCCAGGCTCGTGGAACTCTGCTGGTCCATGAGGTCTCAGCCAGACCGTCATCAAGACTTCCGAGTGCCCCTGCTCTTCTGTCCAAAACACCTCTGGGGACTTTGCGATATTTCAGGGATGCCATCTAAAGGATTTCCATCAGGAGGGACCTCCTCATGGCTTCCACTTCTACCCAGGCTGGAGAGCTCTTTTCCTAGGTTACATACTGTATTTCTCCATAAATAAGACCTAACCAGAGAATAAGACCTAGCATGGTTTTCTAGGGTGGTCATGATATAAGGCCTATCCCAAAAATAAGCCTCAGTTAAGATCATCAACAACACACCACAGATGTGTTGAATTATAGAATAATATTATTGACAGGGGTTGGGAGGGTGGCCTAATGGTGAAGGTGCTTGCCTTACAAGCACAAGGTGCAGCATTTGAGTCTCATGAGGGATAATTAGCTAGGCTTAAAATGGCCCACAAGGACAGTTAGCCTAGTACTAATCTATGAACCTATATAAATAAGACACCTGTTGACAGTGGTTATCGTACTCTGCTCGGCATTTTCAGACCATTCGGACACCCAACTTCTTCTCTCTGCAGAAAGTCATAAGATTCTTTCCCTGGGAGTCCCCCATGATTCTTACTGTAACCCTAATTCTCACTCAGACTTGACAGTTGAGATCCTTGGCCCATAAACACTGGCAAGTGTACTTTGATTGGTCAAAGTATAGACAACGCATGTAAAATGTGTGTACTTGATAACAAATGGCTGTGGTGTCTTCTTAACCATCGCCATTTTGTGTTGCCACTCCTGTCTCATAAGTCTTTAATTAGCGCCCCCCCCCCCCAGACAAGATGAGTGCAAAAGAAAGAGCTATTCCATTGAGTACAAGAAAGGAATCATGGAATACTCTGGGGAAAGAATCTGATGGCTTTCTGCAAAGAGAAGAACTTGGATCTCCGAATGGTCCGAAAATGCTGTGCAGTGTATGATAACCTCAGTCAACAGGCCGACAAGGGAAATGCTAAGAAGTGCAATTGTGGATCAGGTCAGCAACCATTATTTACTGAGCTGGAAGCCATCATCTTGAATGGATTGCTAACAAGAGAACAAAGGCTCTGGTTGTGTGCAGGGCTGATATTCAAGCATTTGCTCTTGCAATGACACCACAGTTAGAAATATCCCCAGAAGAATTCAAAGCATCACAGCATTGGCTGGATGGCTTCCTTCAGCGATATGAACGGTTTCTAAGAAGACCAACAACACTTCTGAGGCTGGAAGATACTGAAGTTATTAAATGTGCACTTGCATTCAAGTCCTTTGTTGATGGCATCGACTTTTCTAAATACCAACTCTCCAACATGATTGCTATGGATGAAACTGCAGTATTTATGGGCCAAGGATCTCAAACAACAATTGATCAGAGGGGTGCCTCATCAATCTACATTCCCTCCACTGGTTACTAAAGTGCACGTTACCTGTATTTTGGCAATTCATCTAGATGGAAAGAAAATCCCACCTCATCATTAGTAAGGGGAAGAAAGATAAGATTAAACATGTTTCAGGCATTTACATTCTTGAAACCGAAAAAGCCTGGTGCACACAAACAGTTATAAGAAAGTGGGTCGATGTAAAGCTGACACTTGTTTTGCGAGGTGGCAAAAGAGGTCTGCTAGTCTGGGATTCAGCCAGCATACACCATGCTAAAGACATGAAGAAATTCCTTGCATGGAGAAGAATAGATCAAATGCTTCCTGCAGGAATGACTACCTATCTCCAGACTCTTGATATTGCAATAAAAAAGCCATTCAATGACCATTTGCACATGGAACTTAATGACTACATTGAAAATAGAATGGAGAGAAATCAGCATGGAAACTTTGTGAAGCATAGCCTATAAGAGGTTATGACTTGGGTGAAAAACTCATGGGATAAAATCACTGACAGCTATGTTGCTAATGCAATACGAGCAGGCTACTTGAAGAAGCAGTGCACATTTAAGGAGAGGTCTATTGCTAGGCATGAAAGATTGAGGCCAATAGTTCTACAGGAAATGGAGTCGCAAGAAATTCAGGTCAGAATTCGGGGGTTAGAGACTTATGATAATGTTCCAGAAGAAGATGACATGACTGTATTTGAATAACTTTTCCATTATTGGGGCAACAGAATGGATTGCTTCTGCTTTCAGCTGCCAGCCAGCTCTTGTCAGTTTTTTTGACTTGATTGTATTAAGTTTCATTATCAAGGGGTAATTACAAAGTAAGGCCACTAGTTCCCAGACTTCATTTTTATGACTTCTCTTACGGTTTGGGTAAAGAATAAAGAAAGCATCACCACTCAAAAAGTGGCAGTTAGTCACCTGTTTTATTCCCCTCCTCCAATACACATGCATTGAGATTTTTCTGCACTTTTTGTTAAGCATGAAATATTGCACTGTGAAACTCAAGGTGTAGATATTCTGAAGTTGAAATGTTTGTTGCACTGTTTATGTAGAATTATCACACAACTGTTAACGTGTTACCTAGAACTGTTGCCCAATAATAGAAAAGTACCAAATAAATGTCAGTTTATGTACATGAAAAAAATGTCGATTTTTGTACATGAACAAATGAATAAATGTAGATTGTTGTACGGGGGGGGGTGCAAATAAGGCATCCCCTGATAATAAGCCCTAATCCGTATTTCGGCGGGGGAAAAAGTATAAGACTATATATATATATATATATATATATATATATATATATATATATATATATATATATATATATATATGTATATATATATATATATATATATATATATATATATATGTGTGTGTGTGTGTGTATGTATGTATATATATATATATATATATATATATCCATATATCTATATATCTGTGAATGTGTGTATGCATATGCTTATATGTAAATACATTTATATATATTAAAACAAACAAAAAAAAAAGAAGAATGTATACGTATCTCTAAAACCTGCTATGTAAATTGTCAATGTATGATATTACTTTACAATGTGTTAAACACCCAATACTGTTAATTGTATGACTGTACTTTATGATTCTATTGTGTTTGTACTATGCAACTTTTGTATTACTGTGGAGATTTTCTCCCTGGGCCTCCACTGAAAACAGGCTCATTATGGCCCAGTGGACTTCTCCGGTTAACAAACTGCAAATAAACAAGTAAATAAATGTGCAGTGGAAGATCTATGTGTGGCATGAAAGACCGTGGCAAGTCTTAGATGAGCTAAACATGAGAACCTCTGGAAGGCATCTGAGCATGTATATCTTCCCAGCAGTCTGTAATGAGGTCTGAGCAATCCACATGTTTCAGAAGAAAGGACAAGTGCAGCTGGGTATCATCACAATATAGCTGCAATAATTATATGAATATCTACAATAAACCATGCCAACAAGTAGCAGCATATACCATTTAAAAAAGTGCAGTAAGAGCTAGGCACAGGCAGACAGTAGGATCTAAGCACAGGCAGACAATAAGAGCTAGGCACAGGCAGACAGTAGGATCTAAGCACAGGCAGACAATAAGAGCTAGGCACAGGCAGACAGTAGGATCTAGGCACAGGCAGACAGTTGGAGCTAGGCAGTGAAAGACAATAGGAGCTTGCCACTGGCAGACAGTAGAAGCTAGGCACTGGCAGAGAGTAGGAGTTAGGCACAGGCAGACAGTAGGAGCTAGGCACAGGCAGACAATAAGAGCAAGGAACAGGCAGACAGTAGGAGCTAGCACAGGCAGTTTGAGTTAGGCACTGAAAGACAGTAGGAACTAGGCACTGGCAGACAGTAGGAGTGCAGACATTAGGAGCTACGCACTGGCAGACAGTAGGAGCTAGGCACAGGTAGACAGTAGGAGCTAGGCACAGGCAGACAGTAGGAGCAAGGCATTGGCAGACAGTAGGAGCTAGAACAGGCAGACAGTAGGAGCAAGGCACTGGCACACAGTAGGAGCTAGGAACAGGCAGACAGTGGGAGCTAGGAACAGGTAGACAGTAGGAGCTAGGCATAGACAGTCAGTAGGAGCTAGGCACTGGCAGACAGTAGGGGCTAGGAATAGTCAGACAGTAGGAGCTAGCACAGGCAGTTTGAGTTAGGCACTGAAAGACAGTAGGAACTAGGCACTGGCAGACAGTAGGAGTGCAGACATTAGGAGCTACGCACTGGCAGACAGTAGGAGCTAGGCAGAGGCAGATAGTAGGAGCTAGGCACAGGCAGACATTTGGAGCTATGCACTGGCAGACAGTAGGAGCTAGGAACGGGCAGACAGTAGGAGCTAGGCACAGGCAGACAGTAGGAGCAAGGCACTGGCACACAGTAGGAGCTAGGAACAGGCAGACAGTGGGAGCTAGGAACAGGTAGACAGTAGGAGCTAGGCATAGACAGTCAGTAGGAGCTAGGCACTGGCAGACAATAGGGGCTAGGAATAGTCAGACAGTAGGAGCTAGGCACTGGCAGACAGTAGGAGCTAGGCACAGGCAGACAGTAGATGCTAGGAACAGACAGACAGTAGGAGCTAGGCATAGACAGTCAGTAGGAGCTAGGCACTGGCAGACAGTAGGGGCTAGGAATAGTCAGACAGTAGGAGCTAGGCACAGGCAGACAATAGGAGCTAGGCACTGTCAGACAGTAGGAGCTAGTAACAGGCAGACAGTAGGAGCTAGGTACAGGCAGAGAGTAGGAGCTAGGAACAGGCAGACAGTAGGAGCTAGGCACAGGCAGACAATAAGAGCAAGGAACAGGCAGACAGTAGGAGCTAGCACAGGCAGTTTGAGTTAGGCACTGAAAGACAGTAGGAACTAGGCACTGGCAGACAGTAGGAGTGCAGACATTAGGAGCTACGCACTGGCAGACAGTAGGAGCTAGGCACAGGTAGACAGTAGGAGCTAGGCACAGGCAGACAGTAGGAGCAAGGCATTGGGAGACAGTAGGAGCTAGAACAGGCAGACAGTAGGAGCAAGGCACTGGCACACAGTAGGAGCTAGGAACAAGCAGACAATGGGAGCTAGGAACAGGTAGACAGTAGGAGCTAGGCATAGACAGTCAGTAGGAGCTAGGCACTGGCAGACAGTAGGGGCTAGGAATAGTCAGACAGTAGGAGCTAGCACAGGCAGTTTGAGTTAGGCACTGAAAGACAGTAGGAACTAGGCACTGGCAGACAGTAGGAGTGCAGACATTAGGATCTACGCACTGGCAGACAGTAGGAGCTAGGCAGAGGCAGATAGTAGGAGCTAGGCACAGGCAGACATTTGGAGCTATGCACTGGCAGACAGTAGGAGCTAGGAACGGGCAGACAGTAGGAGCTAGGCACAGGCAGACAGTAGGAGCAAGGCACTGGCACACAGTAGGAGCTAGGAACAGGCAGACAGTGGGAGCTAGGAACAGGTAGACAGTAGGAGCTAGGCATAGACAGTCAGTAGGAGCTAGGCACTGGCAGACAGTAGGAGCTAGGAATAGTCAGACAGTAGGAGCTAGGCACTGGCAGACAGTAGGAGCTAGGCACAGGCAGACAGTAGATGCTAGGAACAGACAGACAGTAGGAGCTAGGCATAGACAGTCAGTAGGAGCTAGGCACTGGCAGACAGTAGGGGCTAGGAATAGTCAGACAGTAGGAGCTAGGCACAGGCAGACAATAGGAGCTAGGCACTGTCAGACAGTAGGAGCTAGTAACAGGCAGACAGTAGGAGCTAGGTACAGGCAGAGAGTAGGAGCTAGGAACAGGCAGACAGTAGGAGCTAGGAACAGGCAGACAGTAGGAGATAGACACAGGCAGACAGTAGGAGGTAGGCACAGGCAGACAGTAGGCGCTAGGAACAGGCAGACAGTAGGAGCTAGGCACAGACCGACAGTAGGATCTAGCACTGGCACACAGTAGGAGCTAAGAACAGGCAGACAGTAGGGATTAGGCACTGGCAGACAGTTGGAGCTAGGCACAGGCAGACAGTAGGAGCTAGCCATAGACAGACAGTAGGAGCTTAAGTGGAGCTCAAGAGAAGTTAGTATGGGTGATGGTGTTGATGGTTCTAATTTGGAAGTATTCACATCTTTTGGATGTGAGGTATTATTATTCTGGGTTGGGAGGGTGGCGTAATGGTTAAGGTGTTTGCCTTACAAACACAAGGTGCAGGGTTTGAGTCTCACAAGGGATAATTGTTTAGGCTTAAAATGGCTCACAAGGGCAGTTAGCTTAGTACTAATCTATGAAATTATGAACCTATGAGCTAGGCACTGTCAGACAGTAGGAGCTAGTAACAAGCAGACAGTAGGAGCTAGGCACTGGAAGGCAATAGGAGCTAGGCACTGGCAGACAGTAGGAGCTAGGCACAGGCAGACAGTAAGAGCAAGGCACAGAAAGAGAATAGGAGCTAGCCACTGCCAGACAGTAGGAGCTAGCCACTGCCAGACAGTAGTAGCTAGGCACTGGCAGACAGTAGCAGCTAGGCACATGCAGACAGTAGGAACTAGGTACAGACAGACAGTAGGAGCTAGGCACAGACAGAGAATAGGAGCTAGCCACTGCCAGACAGTAGGAGCTAGGCACTGGCAGAAAGTAGGAGTTAGGCACAGGTAGACAGTAGCAGCTAGGCAGAGGCATAGAGTTGGAGCTAGGTACAGGCAGACAGTAGGAACTAGGAATGGGCAGACAGTTGGAGCTATGCACTGGCACACAGTAGGAGCTAGGAACAAGCAGACAGTAGGAGCTAGCCACAGGCAGACAGTAGGAGCAATGCACTGGCAGACAATAGGAGCTAGGCACAGGCAGACAGTAGGAGATAGGAACAGGTAGAGAGTAGAAGCTAGGCATAGACAGACAGTAGGAGCTAGGCACTAGCAGACAGTAGGAGCTAGTAACAGGCAGACAGTAGGAGCTAAGCACTGGCAGCAGAATTCTCAACCGTTCCGAATTACTCGGTTTTTACCGAGTTTTGGGGTCCAAATGAAGGGGTGCCACGATTCCCGAGTGGCACCCCTTCAGTTCTGATTTATTTTACCTTTTTTAAACCTTTTTTAAAATTTCAGAGTCGAGGTGACGTCATCACGCAGCGATGACGTCACCACCGCCAGGCTACCAGCCAGTCGGAATTGAGCTCAAGGAGCATCATCATTTCCGGCTGGCTGGATTTGAATTACAAGCTGGCGGGATTTGGGAAGAAACGTTTTCTGTGCAGGCAGAAACTTTTTTGTGCCACTGTAGTATTTGCAAGCTGAACCCAGGATGGAAAGTATATGCAAGCCGAACCCAGGATGGAAAGTATATGCAAGCAGCGCAGCCGAGAAGCATCAGGACAGGACGACCAAGAACAGGGGCAGAGAACACAACTGCAGTGCAGCAGACCAGCCAAGAAACATCAGGGAAGGCAAACCGACGACCGAGAACAGGAGTAGAATTTCAATCAGGGCAGGACGACCGAGCCGACTACTCAGGGTAAGATTGTGTGTTTGTGTGTGTGTGTGAAGTTAATGAAACTGTCTGGAGAGTACATATTAATTTTAGTGTGTGTGTGAGCACTTTCGCAAAACCCATGAGTCAAAATCTGGAAGTCATGTCATTGTTTCCAGATGACAAATTACTTCTCAGAGCCAGCATTCTGGAAATCAGTGTTCTAAGAAGTAGCAGACAATAGATGTTAATGGGTGTTAATAGAACATTTCACTTTACATTTTTCCCCTTAGAAGAATGTATTGCTCATTAACTTTCCTAACTGCAGCTTTAAAAATTAGATTTTTATGCATATTTTCTGGGTTCCTTTTCCCTCTTTGCTTAGCAGCTATCGGCCAGTAGGTCTTGAGGCCATTTGTTTCCCCATTAGACAAGCCTCTCAGAAACGAGTGGGCAAAGGTGAGAGATCAGAGATGACTGGAGGGGTACATTATCTAGCAAGTCATGGAGGTTGTTTATCTCATCCACAGTGTGTCTTCCTTATCCACGAGTGTTATTACCTACATGTTGCTATGTGTAGCACATGCTGTTAGTGAGTGTAGCTAATACTCTGAGTAGCGGACGACAGCACGACAGCAAGAGGAGTTTGTATGTAGGGAGTGTGTTGGACAGGTTTGTTAGTGCATATCTTTCGGAGCACTGTTGATTCATTTTCATTAGGAAGCTCACAACATGATTATTAACTATTTCCTTGTATTTTTAGTGAGGTAGTATGAGAGAGTTCAGTATTTACCACAGATATGGTAAAACAATTCTTAAAGAATGTGTGCCAAATCCTGTCAATGTGGAAGAGCGGGAAACATGATTTTTTTTTTTTTTGCCAAAAAATGAGGAATGTTCCTCATAGAGGCTGAAAGTGTGTGTGTGAAAATGTCCCCCTTTATAATACACCTGGTGGCTAGAGGTACTCAGGCTCAAACCCTGTACCCTGGGTATAGGATAAAAAGAGCCTAATGTCCCTAGCCACCACTTGTGAATTTTTTGTTCTGTTCCCCATACAGTCTGTGATTTCAGGATGTTTGTGACAATTTGCTTAAGGTTGAATTTATTGATTAATGACAGGCATTTGAATTTCAGACTTCACATTCTTCAGAAAATAAATGGTAGCAATGTTCTGACTGTTGTGCACAGTCATGTGTTCAAAAGACTTGGCAGTGAAATGCATGGTGGTAACAAAGCATTTTATTCTAGCAACTTTAGCTAAATTATATGCAGTGTTTAAAACGTGTCCCTGGTTTTTGGCCTTTTTGCCCCCCCCAAAAAAAAACGTAAATTGAAAATGAGTGCAAGAAGCTGTGCAAGATGTCTATGCCTTATACTACTGTCATTCTATTTTTATATGTATATTTGTGTGTGTGCATAAGTAGACTTTTATGATGGAAATGTTCTGAATTGGGCAGTTTTGTCATTACTGTTTCATGCATTTCGTTTCATTGCCTGCTGAAAAAATCTTCAAATTTAAAATATGCTCTGTCAAACAAGTATGCTGTATTATATAAGGAATATAATTAAGTCAGGAAGGTGTGTCAAAGAACACGTGTATGTTTCTTGTTTTGTGTGCAAGCAAAGGGCCATTGATTTGAAAACAACCCAAAGGTAATCTCAATCCACCACTGGCATGATGCATTTTATATGGATGTGATGTAGGTTTCAATGCTATTTTAATGAATGTGAGTTTTAAGGGCAGAGAAGTTTTAATGCCAAGTCTATTTTCATTGTGAGACACTATTACTTTAACAGATGTCATTTGGTGTTTGTGCATTGTGCTGTAAAGTGTAAAAATAAAATACAAATCATTGTACAAGTAAATCAGTGTGCACACACTAATGTTTATGGTAAATGGGGCAAAATAGCCAGGTAATGTGACATAGGAATGCTTGCAGGGCGAACTCTGGTGCCATATTTTAGTTGTCTGTTCTTCATTTTGCAGTAAAGTTGGTATCCCACAATTCCACGGGAGTGGGCGGGGTTACATAATTATGTATGCAAATTTTATGTTAAACAGCGTACAGATTTGTACCTATTTTTCATGGGCCTTGTCCAGATTTTTGATGTTCCAAGGTTGAGACGTATGACTGGCAGACAGTAGGAGCTAGGTACAGGCAGACAGTAGGAGCTAGGAACAGGCAGACAGTAGGATCTAGGCACTGGCACACAGTAGGAGCTTGGAACAGGCAAACAGTAGGAGCTAGCCATAGACATACAGTAAGAGCTAGGCACTGTCAGACAGTAGGAGCCAGTAACAAGCAGACAATAGGAGCTAGGCACTGGCAGATAGTAGGAGCTAGGCACTGGCAGACAGCAGGAGCTATGCACTGGCAGACAGCAGGAGCTATGCACTGGCAGACAGCAGGAGCTATGCACTGGCAGACAGTAGGAGTTAGGCACTGGAAGGCAATAGGAGCTAGGCACTGGCAAACAGTAGGAGCTAGGCACAGGCAGACAGTAGGAGCTAGGCATAGACAGACAGTAGGAGCTAGGCACAGACAGAGAGTAAGAGCTAGTCACTGTCAGACCATAGGAGCTAGGCACTGGCAGACAGTAGGAGTTAGGCACAGGCAGACAGTAGCAGCTAGGCACAGGAAGACATTAGAAGCTAGGTACAGGCAGACAGTAGGAACTAGGAATGGGCAGACAGTAGGAGCTAAGTACAGGCAGACAGTATGAGCAAGGCCCTGGCAGACAGAACAAGCTAGGCACAGGCAGACAGTAGGAGCTAGGACCAGGCAGACAGTAGGAGCTAGGCACAAAGAGACAGTAGGAGCTAGAAACAGGTAGACAGTAGGAGCTAGGCACAGAAAGATAGTAGGAGCTTGGCACACAGTAGGAGTTAGGAACAGGCAGCCAGTAGGAGTTAGGCACTGGCAGACAGTTGGAGCTAGGCACAGGCAGACAGTAGGAGCTAGCTATAGACAGACAGTAGGAGCTAGGCACTGGCAGACAGTAGGAGCTAGGAACTGGCAGACAGTAGGAGGTTGGCAAAGGCAGACAGACTGTAGGAGGTAGACACAGGCAGACAGTAGGAGCTAGGCACAGTCAGACAGTAGGAGCTAGGAACTGGCAGACAGTAGGAGGTTGGCAAAGGCAGACAGACTGTAGGAGGTAGACACAGGCAGACAGTAGGAGCTAGGCACAGGCAGACAGTAGGAGCTAGGCACAGACAGGCAGTAGGAGCTAGGCGCAGGCTGGCAGTAGGAGCTAGGAACAGCGGACAGTAGGAGCTAGGCACCGGCAGACAGTAGGAGGTAGGAACAGGCAGACAGTAGGAGGTAGGAACAGGCAGACAGTAGGAGCTAGGCATAGGCAGAAAGCAGGAGTAAGGCATAGACAGACAGTAGGAGCTAGTAACAGGCAGACAGTAGGAGTTAGGCACTGGCAGACAGTAGGAGCTAGGCACAGGGAGACAGTAGGAGCTAGACATAGGCAAATAGTAGGAGCTAGGCACAGGCAGACCGTAGGAGGTAGGTACAGGCAGACAGTAGGAGCTAGGAACAGGCAGACAGTAGGAGCTAGGCACAGGCAGACAGTAGCAGCCAGGCACTGGCACACAGTAGGAACTAGGAGCAGGCAGACAGTAGGTATTAGGCACTGGCAGACAGTTGGAGCTAGGCGCAGGCAGACAGTAGGAGCTAGCCATAGACAGACAGTAGGAGCTAGGCACTGTCAGACAGTAGGAGCTAGTAACAGGCAGACAGTAGGAGCTAGGCATTGGCAGACAGTTGGAGCTAGTAACAGACAGGCAGTAGGAGCTAGACACTGGGAAGACAGTAGGAGGTAGGAACAGGCAGACAGTGGAAGCTAGGCACAGGCAGACAGTAGGAACTAGGCACAGGTAGACAGTAGGACCTAGGCCCTGGAAGACAATAGGAGCTAGTCCCTGGCAGACAGTAGGAGCTAGGCACAGGCAGACAGTAAGAGCTAGGCACAAGAGACAGTAGGAGCTAGGCACTGGCAGACAGTAGGAGCTAGGAACAGGCAGACAATAGGAGCTAGGCACAGGCAGATAGTAGAAGCCAAGTACTGGCAGACAGGCATGATAGGTACGCCCATCCTGAGCAGGCCAGTGGGAGAGAGGTGGTGGTTGTAACTGAACTTGTGCTGCAGCTCCAATGATAGGGTCTACTCGTAATTCTTTGGGACTGCCCAAACCAGTGATGGTAGCCTCTGTCAGTACATGTGGCAGAAGAAGGACTTAGACTCAGGGTACATAGATGGTCCTCATGATATTGGGAGTGCTGACATTATCTTCAGGGACCAGGTATTAGGTTCATTTAAGAATGAAAAATTATGCCATTTCTGAGTTGCTAACAAGAGTATAAAGCAAACTATAGGCTACCTGGATGATAGTTCTTTATAGACTTGATGTTCAGCAGATACAGTGGTATAAATGATAGAATAGAACATAAAAATGAATGAAGAACAGATCCAAACTGCATGCAAATCACCGTCTCAATATAAGCTGAAGGTTAAAGGAAGGGTTGTTATTATCAAGAATACTGAGGCTCAAGATATAATTGTTTTTGTCTGGTGAGATCAAAGTTTCCACTTAAACAAGTAGAAGCAGGCTGGTCCTCCAAGAGGATTAGGTAATTACAAAAATAAGAGGGCACAAGACCTGATATTAGCAACCTGGTAGGGTTTTGGTCTACCCCTCATGTAGTGTATCACAAGTATGGCAGTATCTACATGAACTCTGAAAAGTAAAATTTGTCAAATTCACAGCAAGTCCAGTTCAATGTATCCATCATAGGCAAATGTAAGCCTACCATGCACTCCTAGGACTGCCCCTCTTAGTGTCTGCAAAGAATTGAGCAAATCATTTACAAATGTGTGGAGGTAACTGTTTCTATCAATACAGACTGTACAATCTGTCAACTTCTTGAAAGAGGATAGCCAGTCAGTTCCTTACAGTAGAGGACTCCCTGGACAGGAGACATGCCTTCTTACAGGTGATCTCCAACTAGTAGTTTGAATAATGCAAGTCAATTTGCTGTCAAGAAGGTCCTCCAGAGGATGGGCATGCCACAACTGGTGCTCAGTCCTTCATCTAGCACTGTGCATAAAGGAGAGCTCATATGATGCATCCTTCACCCCTACTGGGCATACAAGTACTGGGCCAAATGATCAATGACTGCCACCACTGAGATCACAGAGGTGTTATTCTCAGTTACCAGTGATTCCAGATCATCTACACTCCAATCCAAAAGGAGTTAAGTACAGGAAATAACACTGTAGGACTGATGATAGATAAGGTTTAGGGCTCAATCAACTCAATGTCATAAGGAATAAAAAGGCTAAAGTGGCCCAAATGGTAACTGGACAAATCCCCAAGGACCAGAATGACATCCCCAAGCTAGAAAACCATGTCTATGACCATACCTGTGGGTGAGAGAGATAATAATCTGAATGAATCCAAACACTTTCATAACAGAAAGTATTGGGTTAACACAAACCAGAAAGCCATCATAAAGTTGGATATTGAAATCATCTAGTACTAGCCAGTTAGGGGAAAGCAACAATTCAAACATACTTTTTTAAACTTAGTGCCAAATATCAAAAGGTTTAGCAAGATACTACTCATTTTGGCACTTAAAAGCAGATTTTATTACATCTAGACAACAAATCACAAAACAGTAAACTATCACCTTGTCTTACACCTTCTATGTTAAAAAATGTATAAAAAACTTAAACATATAAATATATATCCAAACCAATTAATTAATCAATTATGCAGTTTTCAATTTTCTCAGAATTCTTAAAGAAGAAAAGCCACAAATAACTACTAAACATACAAACTCTACAAAAATGCAAAATATATTATTATTATTATCATCATCATCATCATTTTTATTCAACTCTATAATATATTAAATAACATAAAATCCCATTAAATTAAATATTTCATAAGGAGTTCATTGTTGAGCCCCCTGGTTGCAATATGTCATATGTAAAAATAAACCATCCCTCTTTTTGTAGTAACATATCAGAATGATTTAAATATAAATCTGATTTTTTAATACATACATAATGAAAAATTTTAATAGATCAAAATCACCATTATGTTTTTCCAAAAAGTGTTATGCAACTGGGCTAGTGGGTGAGTTACTTTTAATATCCCTTATATGCTTACCTGTCACAGTGTTTTTCCTTATATAAAATGTATTACAGGGATAAAGCAGTATGGCCATCTTCTGGTAACAGTTATATACCTCAGAAACTGCAAATAAACTATTATTAATTATATATGTACCATCTTTTCCCATATATTTATAAATTGTGCAGCCTCTGCATTCTATAGTAATATCCTCACCATTTATTCACGTATGTACTATATGACTTCCAATACTTGATGAATTCGGAAGTGAGATATTGAGCTTCTTATCCTTATATACCTCATCAGATTTCACTATATGCCAATGTTTTTTGAGAATACGTGCTATCCCTTCTACAAAGGGGGCATATCAAGTTACAAAGTAGAGATATTCCAATCTCCCTCTATCCTTATCAGTTTTTTTACCATATGATCTTTTATTATATATTTTCATCCCTT
Source organism: Protopterus annectens (assembly GCF_019279795.1). NCBI lineage: Eukaryota > Metazoa > Chordata > Ceratodontiformes > Protopteridae > Protopterus > Protopterus annectens. Next base: position 91,660,654 of record NC_056751.1, on the reverse strand, counting down.
GTTCCTCCACCTTCCGCCAGATGGAAAGGAGGAGATGTTTTACTATAACCTCTAGTGACCAACATATTTACTATATCCAAGGCCAACTCTTGAAAATTTTCATCCTCCGAACATAGAGATCTAGCTCTATAAAATTCTTCATAAGGCAAAGACTTAACTAAATGTCCTGGGTGTGCACTGGAAGCAAATAGGAATGTATTAACTGAAGTTTTTTTCCTATATAAAACTGAGTGGAGCTTACTATGAGAACATATATCAATGCATCCAAATAATGAACTTTATCTTTCTGAATATTCTATGCAAACGATAGACCAAAATAAGTATTCTGAACAACATGCATAAAATTTATAAATTTTTCCTGAGAACCTCTAACTATAAAAAAACAAATCATCTATATAGCATCTATAAAAAATAATCTAAATAAGATTCCATATAAAGAAAAATGTCTTGAACTCTCCCTATAAACAAATTAACATAACTAGGAAAAAATTTAGCTCCCATTGCTGTACCTGTAAGTTGTTTATAAAAATTACCACAAAAAAAGAAACAATTGTTATTCAGAACAAAATTAGTAACATCTAGTATATTCTGTCAGCTGTTAATATTAGATATGTAGTGGGCAAATGCTTCGAAAACAAACTTATGATCAATGGATGAATATAAACTATTAACATCCACTGTAACTAAAAAAATAATTCTCTTGCCAAACTACCTTTTTAATTTCTGTCAAAAACTGTTGGGTATCACTAATATATGAAGAAAGTCGTGTAACATAAGGCTGAAAAATCCTATCCAGGATTTCTCCAGTTCTTTCCATCGGATTCCTGCTTGGGAAACAATGGTTCTACCTGGAGGATTCTACATATTTTTGTGTATTTTAGGCATTGTGTAACATAATGGATGTGTAACATAATGGGATGTGAGGATTCACTGCCAATAAAAATCACATAACTTTTCAGACAATATACCCTTCTGAACTAACTCCCGAGCTAGCATAATAATTCCATCTTGAATATCTTGCAATGGATTACTGCTCAACATTTGATATTATGACACATTATTTATGAAATGTAAACACATTCCTTTATAAAAATCATCTTCATTATTACTATGTTACCCCCCATCTGCTGGTTTAATTACAACTGCCATGTCTATTTCCAATGTTCTTAAACCAATCCTTTCCTCCTTTGTAAGATTGAAATTCACAACATATTTTGAACATTCATCAAAATAAGATATAAATTCATTCTTAACTATATTATAGAAAAAAAAAACAATGAGGCTTTTTTTGTATAGAGGGAACAAACTTCTTTTGACTTTTAAAATTAGCACTTCTAACAATATTTTCTAACCATAATTCGCTAATATTAATGTTACTAATATTATATAACCAAGATTGACTAATATTAATATTACTATCATGCATATAGAAATAATGTTTAAGCTGTAACTTATGAAATAGCAACCATCAAGTCCTTTAATATTTCCAACAAACAAATCCTGGAAGTGGGAATAAATTTCAAACCTTTACTCAACACATGTCTTGTGTAACAGTTGATGCTTACATCAATAAAACTAACAATTAAACATTCATTTACTCCTTCACCATCATCTTCTTTTTTTTTGGTCACTTACGAAAATTATGAGTCTCTTTCTTTCATCTACCTTTTCTGTGTTCCACAGTGTCCATATCCCTATTGGATTAAAAGTGTCTGTTAAGCTACATAGTTAAATTATGCTGTTGTCCCTTATTCCTTTCTGATGAACAACATCTGTAGTTATAATCATGCTGGTCAGCATTCTCTTTCTTCCTTCTCTATAACTGCTACTGATGTCATCACAAGCTGGGGCACTCCCATAGAAACCAATTGGCTTCCTCAAATCTCCGTCAATCTTGTTGGAATTTCCGAAGTTTTTGATGTAATAACTCCACCTCCAGACCTCTAACTTCTAAGAATATCTTATTCATCTGTTCATCAAGGTATTCATTTAAATTCCCCAGAACACTAGGTTTTGAATCAAAAAGATTATTGATTTTAACATTCAACAGGTCTGTCATTTATCATACTTAATAAGCATGTTTATGAATTCCAGGGAGCACTTTAAAGCAGTTGGCTCCCAGCATTTTTAAGCTTAACAAACTCCACCCCAAAAGTAAAAGATGGTTTAACAGACATCATCAGACCCTTTGGAACAATCTAATACAATAAATAATGTTGCATTAACATTTGTGGAATGTCTTGCTTTCTTTTGCATATTATATATTTACATCTGACACAAAATCATCTATTACACAATGTTCATTGTCTGCGAATATTCCTGTTTCCTTTCCACTTTTGCCAGTCACTTAATTAGCCTCTTCCAAATCAAACGCTGTATTGAGCCATTGCAAATGCTCATTCAAATAGGAGCGCCACATTCTTTCCATAATTTAACAAGTGAAAACAACAAAAATACCATCAAACCCCTCCAACAGCAAAGTCAACATATATTTTCGAACTTAGTGCCAAATATCACATTTTTAACAAGATACTACTCACTTTTGGTACTTAAAAGCAGATTTTATTACATGTAGACAATGAACCACAAAACACTGAACTAGCACCTCAACTTATACCTTCTAGGTTCAAAAATTTATAAAACACTCAAACATAGAAATATATATCCAAACCAATTAAGGAATCAATTATTCAATTTTTCAATTTTCTCAGAATTTATAAAGAAGTAAAATCAAATAACTACTAAGCATGCAAACACTACAAAAATACAGAATATATTATTATTATTATTATTATTATTATTATTATTATTATTATTATTATTCCTACTTCCAAGGAATTTTAAAAACACATACTAATCATAAATTTATTTAAATGAAATAAAATATATCATGCTAATCATATAATATATTCAACTCTACAATATATTAAATAACATAAAATCGCATTAAATTAAATATTTCATAAGGAGTTCACTGTTGAGCCCCCTGGTTGTAATATGTCATATGTAAAAATAAACAATGTCTCTTTTTGCAGTAGAATATCAGAATGATTTAAATATAAATCTGAATTTTTTAATACATACATCATGAAAAATTTTAATAGATTAAAATCACCATTATAGGTTCATAGATTCATAGGTGTGTACTAGGCTAATGGCCCTGGAGCCTTTACAAGCCTAGCCCATAGGATTACCTTGGCATCGTGCCATCCGACCTTAGTTCCCAGTGCCTCTGTCAAGTAAAGCCACTGGAGTGATCCCTGGGGTGAATTTTCTATTTCCCATCTACTCATTAAGATTTCTCTTGAAGAGGGTCAGTGAGGTGCTCTGCTTGACATGTATGGGAAGTCTATTCCAGAGCATGGGCAGTCTCTGAGTTATAAACCTGTCCCTCCAGCTTGTTCTGTTGATTGTGTTAATGAGGTTGAGGTCTTTGGAGCATGTAGTGTGGAGGGATTGGGATTTCTTTAAATGTATCATTTCTAACAGAGCTGGGTCAGACAAGGCTTTGTAAGTCAAGCAGAGACTGCCTCTAAGTAGGCGATATGAGACCGAGAATAGTGGGAGTTTTTTGAGTCTGTCCATATAGGACAAGTGTTTAAGGCATACGATCCTCTTTGTGAGGTATTTTTAAGGCCTCTCCAGTTGTTGTAGGTGTCTAGTGAGGTACATGCCAAATGGGGCATTGTACTCGATGATTGGCCTAATGAGGGAAGAGTAGAGGGAGACAGTGACCTCTTTCTTCCTGGATGCAAAACCCTTAGTAATGAGATGTGTCACATAGAAGGACTTTCTGACCACAGTGGCAATGTGGTGGTCAAAAGAGAGGTTGCTGTCAACCTGTGTCCCCAGATCTCTTATAACGCCTTCAGTGTTCAGTGGGCTCCCATAGATGTGGTAATTCATGGGAACTGGGTTTTTCCCAAACAGGATGATGACACATATTTTGGCATTGAGCTTAAGGCCATGGTTCTGACACTAGTCAATGGTCTCAGTGAGGCCTTTCTGTAGGATGTCAACATCACTTGGGGAGTTAATTATGGCTCCCAACTTGCAATCATCTGTGAACTTTGTCAGCCACAGTCCCTTCATGTTGGCCTGAACTTCAGAGAAGTAGGTACCAAACAGTAGAGGATCCAGGACCTAATCCTGTGGGACTCCACTCATGACTGGTCGACAGTCTGACTTGGAGTCAGCTACTTTCACATTATGGGTTCTATCTGTGAGCCAGTTTGCAACCCACCTAGTGATATATGGGTTGATGCCTAGCTTAGTGAGTTTTTCTATGATTCCTGAGTGGGAAATGGTATCAAAGGCCTTGACCAGATCAAGGTAGGCCGCATGAACCACCTTGCCTTCATCCACAACTCTGGTGACTGACTCACAGAAGTTGACCAGGTTGAGCAGGCATGATCTACCCTTCACAAAATCAAACTGTGTGGGATCCAGAGTTTGGAGGCTCCCTGTATCTTTGTTTATTAGGTCCATGATGATGCATTCCATAGCTTTGCATATCAGACTTGTCAGGCTAATGGGGCGACAGTTCCCAGGGTCTGTAGTCTCTCCTCCTTTGTTGAGAGGGATGACTGTAGCAGTGCATCACTCGGTAAGGACAAAGTCTAAGGTGAGGCTGGGATTGAACAGGGCACACAGGTGAGGTGCCAATTCACTCTGTAGTTCATGTAGAACACAGTCAGGGATATTGTCAGGTCCCATAGAAGCTGTATTCTTGGCCTTGGACAGTGCTGTTTTAACCTGTGCAGCAGTAATACTGGGTGCCTGGCAATCTACTGGTATTGTGATTGGTCCTTTGTTAGGGGAGAGAGGGGTAAAGTTGGCACTGAATCTGTCAGCCAGTATATTGGCAATATCTGTTGGCTCAGTATAGGAGATACCATTGTGCAACAGCTCCAAGCAAATCTGGGTATTGCCATGGAGATTCTTTACATAACTATAGAAGGCCTTGTGGATGTCTTTACTATCTACTGCAATTCTGTTTTCATAGCTAGCTTTAGAGGATTTGATTAGGGATCTCAACTTTTTGTTGAGGCTGATAAGGGAGTTTTTCCAGTACTGGGACTTCACCTTATTTCTCATTGGTTTCCTCCTTCTTTTGTAGAGTTTGTTTATGGCAGGGGACCACCATATTCTGTTTTTCCAAAGCAACAATTAGCCAGTGAAGAAATGCATAGACTCCTGCAAGAAGGTGTTCATGCTGTAGGGTAACAAACAAGGAGAAACCTACAATTTATTTCAGCCTTATAATAAACTTGAAGACAATTATCATCTCAAAAGATAACATAGATTGTGTCAGGAACTTATTACAAGGGGAGAAAGCTAGCTGAAAGGGACAGTTTTTGGGTGAAGGAAGAAATGTGAGAGACAAAAAATGAAGAGGGTATAACAGAGTACTTTAGTTAGAATGGATACACTAAATTATAACTTCATGTGTGTCAAGCAGTGGAAAAGAGAGAAGAGGAAGCCAAGGAGTATGACAGTGGGTGACCCAAAGTCAAAGGTATTAACTGCAGTTTCTTGTGTGACCAATAAGTAAAACTGAGAGAGGGAATGATGTAAATGTGTTCTGAGGTGTTACCAACAGGAGACTGAACTCATGATGTGCTACTGTGTAAAGGTGCACAAAAAAATCTCCTGAAGTTAAAGAGCTTCCAGAACACCAAACCAATGTAAAAAAGCAAAAATAGATGAAAGTCCACCACAGTTGTCTTTATTACATGAAAAAGCTTTCGAATAAAACTCTTCATCAGTATCTAAAAACACACTCTTTCTAAGTTTAAATACCTAAAAGCAGCCAATTAATTATCACATGTTCTGAACTTATTAAAGATATTAAAGTGCCCACATAAAAATATATATGCTTAGCTAAAATGCATCTTATTTATAAGTAAAATGTGCTTCTCCTATAAAATACAAGGCATAAATTTTAAAAACAATTATTTGCCACATTATTTATCTATAAATAAGTTTTAAATGTTACAAAACTCAGAAAACTGGACCAACTGTGGAAAAACACACCAGGAAAGCCACTCTAAAACAAACAACACCCGCTTTAATGACTTTAAACGCACTTTACACAAACGTTTTTCATCTCACTTGATAGTTAAACTTCTTAAAGGGTGAATTTTTGAATGTTGTAATTTTCTGAAGAAGTTTCACTATCAAGTGAGACGAAAGACGTTTGTGTAAAGTGAGTTTAAAGTTTTAAATGTTATTATGCCTATCTTTCAATATGGGTTTTAAGCTCACAGTACTATTCAGACCTGGGGGATGATCAGCTCTAAAGTAATTTATCCATCTCTACTCATTCAATTCTGTTTTATTCACCATATCTCCACCATTTTTGTTCCTAGATATTACTTGTAAAATTCTGAATTTAAATTTATGCTATGCACCCATGTTCTCTATGTGTTTTGATAAAGCATTAGTTAAAACTCTACTTTTTATATCTGACATATGTGCGCTGATTCTATCTTTAAGTCTCTTATTAGCTTTACCAATATAAAAACTTGTGCATGCTATACAGTGTACAAAGTAAATCACATTTTCTGAAATAGAAGTACCCCTTGCATTAAATTTAAAATTCTCTCCACTGTTTGGGTGCTTAAAAAATGCTTCTGTACTTATATATATACAATGTACACAATTATAACATGGAGTTGTCCCAGTCATCCCATGATATTTCATGACTTCTTTTTTACTATTAATTTCTCTGAAACATAGCTGTTGTCTCAAGTTCTTTTCTCTTTTGTATGTGAAGCCTGGCTTCTCTCCTATAATCTTACTAATTTCCTGGTTAGAGACCAATATTTCCCAGTTGCTTCTAACTATATCTTTTATCAAACCAGTATGTCTATTATATGTTGTAATATAGTTGATGCTTCTTCCTTTCCTGAAACTTCTACCAGTAGTATTAACATCAGCTTTTTCAGGTTGTGCACTAGTAAAATATGGTTTAGCTATATCATTTCTCAAAGTTCTTACTATATTCTTGGACTTATCAATTAACTTCACATCATAACTTTTATCCAAGAAATCGGATGCCATTATTTCCATCTGGTTAACAAATGTATCATCTTTTGTACTCAGCCTGCTAGCTCGCAAAAACTGGCTGTTAACAACACCCTCAAACACATGATGTGGGTGCACACTCTGATAGTGAACATACTTCACTGCTTGTATCAGCTTCATATATATATATATATATATATATATATATATATATATATATATATAGCTGTACGCATTACACCATTTTCCTTAGAAATAGTTACATCCAAAAAATGAATTATATTTGATGAACTATTAAAATCAAATCTCAAAAATTCAGTTGTTGAATGTAAGCATGCTACAAAACTATGTAACTCATTTAGTGACCCTTTCCATAAAAGAAAGGTGTCATCTACAAATCATTTATAAAAAGCAATATGTTTATGCCTAAATTCAGCTGTGGTTCCATTATAAATATATTCTTCCTCCTACCCTGCTAAAACAAGGTTTGCATAAGTGTTAGCAATGGGCATACCCATTGCTCCCCCTTGTCTCTGATGACAGCATTCTTCATTAAAGCTAAAGATGGTATTTTCTAGAACACATTCTATTAATGAACAGAATAGTTCTACCTTACTAGCATCAAATGTGCTTTGTTCATAAATATATTGTCTTACTAGCTCGATTCCTTCATTATTAGGAATGACAGTAAAAAGTGATTTAATGTCCATTGTTATCAACTTAACATTTTCAGACAAATTCATGTCATTCCATTGTTGTAGAGATGTCAGAAAACCTTGAGTATCCTTAATATAACTTTTACTAAACTGCAGTAAGGGGACTAACTTCCTATCCACATATTGAAATAGGTGTTGTTATCCATCATTTTCCAGAGACAGTAGGTCTCATGGGAGGTCTTGTTATACTCTTATGCAGTTTAGGGAGTCCATAAATAAATGGAATAATCGGACAAGCTGTATATAAATAGTTATAGTCATCTGGGTTTATACTGGCATCCATTAGTAATTCATACAAAAAAGTTTTCACTTTACAAATAATATTGTTCACAGTTGCATTATTCACTAATTCAAATGTCATAGAGTCTGATAGCAAATCATTCATCCATTCTATATATTGTTCAACATCCATTATTACAATCATACCCCCTTTGTCTGCAGATTTGATAATGATATTACAATTATTACATAAAAAAACAAGGGCTTCCTGTTCAACTTTACTCAAATTATAATACTTATTACCTTTCTGTATGGTAAAAAATAGCTGGTACATATCCTGCTCACACATATCCAAAAATGCTTTTACATTAGGTGTACTCAATGGTACAAAAGTGCTAGAGCATTTTAATACATTTTCCAACTGTTGTTCATCTTTATACAATAACTTTAAATCTAAATTTCTAGTAAACAACCGTAGTTCAGTTAATGCTTCAGATAAATGACCTGCTGCTAATGGTACAGAGGTTAAACCTTTTGCCAATACCTTAAGTTCATTTATATTTAGTTCATAGCCAGATAAATTCACTACATTGCCATGAAAAATATTCAAGTCTTTTCCTTTTTGTAATTCATCCCTCGGCCTACCTTGTTTGTTACATTTGAATGCCTCTGTTGTTCTTCCTCCATTGAGCTCCTCACTCTCTTGCGACTGTTGCTTCTCACTCTGATTTTCTCCCTGATAGCAACTGGTTGTTTTAGAGAGAAGTGGCCCTTCAGTAAAAAAATCATCATTCAGTTGGTTATTGTGTTTTATTTCAGTATCTTTAGGTGCAGCACTGCTTATAGGTACTTCTCTGTCCCTTATTTCAGCCTGTAAAGTAGGTGGGAAGTCATCCAAACAGGAAATGGCTTCACCACATTTCGCTGACACTACAGGAGTGAGTGGTTCTCAATCAAGCACCTCTGTTAGTTTGTTGGTTACATTTAGCACTCAGCCATTCTTTAACACCTTTAGCTGCTCTTTCATCCATGAAAAAATATTACTAGTTTTCAAGTCTTTTATGTCATGCAAAAGTTTTCTTTCTTTAGTGGCGATTCTTTCAAAGAGCTTTATTTGTTCCAGGACCTTTTCAGAGTCAGCAGCAATGCATGGGAACAGATTAGAACTAGTGACAGTATTTTCTAAGTTTGTTATCTCAGCAATCAGTTCCATTTCATATTTAGAAAAAAACTCACTCATTAGCTGCATATACTGTGTACTTAACCACAAGTTTAACTCTTGCCATTTTAATAGAAGGTCTTCATATTTTTTGCCATATGTTGGCATTAAAGTTACTCTCAGCCCTCTTGGAACAATATCAATTTGCAAATATACATTAAAGCTCATTATTTGCCACTGAAGTCTCTTATAATGTTCTGTTTTAAAATGCAGTTGTTTCAAAGTTGCCTGTAGGCTACTCAGTTCACAGGTAACATCATCATTCAATTTAGAGCAAGTCTCATCAGTACTTACATCACAGAAGGTGAATAACGGATTATTCTCGACTTTAAGTAAATCACTGATTTTTAGCCCTCTTGTCTGTGGTTATGCTTCCACTCATGGTGCACTGTGCACTGTGCACCATCACAGCAGTAGAAATAGAACGATGTAATGTGGTCATATCTCGCCACATTCTTAACTGACGGGTTCAAAGCCGAGAATCAGCTCTGACTCAGCTGCTATTTATTAGCTTGAAGTCTCTGATTGGCTGGGTTAGCCCTAGTATCCCAAGATGCACCACGGCCAAACCCCCAGATCTCGTTTGCCGCTCGTTGTGTACAGACATGGTCTCGAGCTTGGCTGTGGCTAAGTACCTTATTTAAACTGTTTTTTTAGCTTATTTTTCTAAACTTTCTGTCAAAAGCTGTTCTTACAGCTACGTTGAGTGTATCCTGTATTTTTACGGCTAGCTCAGTTAATTGTTTTAGTTTTTGTGGATTCCTTGTGTTTGGCGGGCTAGGCCCATTTAATTTAAAGGGCCTTAGCCTCTCCTGTGTCTGTTACATCTGTAGGGGCATTTAAGTTAGAGCCCCTTCCTTCAACTAGCTTAGTTTAACTTTTTTTGTGGCATCCTTGTGTTTGACGGGCTAGGCCCGTTTAAATTAGAGGGCCTTAGCTCTCTCCTGTGTCTGTTAACTCTGTTGGGACTTTTAAGTTAGAGTCCCTTCCTCCTGCCTTCCTTATCTTGTGTGTAGTTTATTGTGAATTACCATGTCAGGCAAAGATCAGAAGGAGCATAAGCCTTCTGGTTTTAAAAAGTGCGCCAAATGTTCTTATAAGATGTCTTTGACAGATGGCCACGCCATCTGTGTGTATTGTTTGGGCGCCATTCATTTGCAAGAATTTTGTAGTGTTTGTCACTCCTTTAGTTCCAGAGTCTTGCAAGAGAGGAAAAATAAATTGATTCTCAGGGGCCTTGTCAAACCTGCCTTTGAAGAAGCTTTGGAGTCTGCCTCCCCTAGTGGGAAATCTAAATCTAAACCAAAAAAGAGATCTCCAGCTCCGTCTAGTTCCTTGGAGCCATCGGAGAAGATACTGAAGACAGCTCCACCTTCCTCGGCTCCATTGGCTTTGGAGCCTAAGGAAGGAATTCCTGTGTCTGAGTCGGCTTCCTCGACTCCATTGTTATCGGAGCCACAGGAGGTTTCTGTGACACTGGAGCCAGCTTTGGCTCCGATTCTCTTGGAGCCAATTCGGAGCCCTTCTGCTAGTCTAAACCTGGATTCTCTGGGTAAGATATCTCAACCACCTTCTGGGTCCTCCAAGTCTTCCAGGTTATCGGATTCTGATGTGGATAGAGTGGTGCAGAGGCTCCTTCAGGTGCCAGTGTTAGCCAGGTTATTTTCCGCTCCAGCCCAGTCAGCTGTGGAGCCTTCCCTCTCCTCCGGGCACCTCTGTGTCATCAGATCCGAGGTGTTCTGCGTCGAGTGAGGTCCTGGGGTCGGCGCCGATACCCCCATTAGGCCTTTCAGCTCCGACCTCGGCTCCAACCTTTTCGATTCCATCTTCTGGTTGTGGCACCCGGGTTTTCTCGGTTGGACCCGAGGGGGATACATCGGGGCTTCATCCCTCAGCTTCAAGTCTCCCTCTTGGTGCCTTGGCTAAGGGAACCCCAACTCCGATTGTGGTTTCAAAGACGGGTCAGTCCTTGGATTCCGGTGGACCCGCATTCAAGGCCATGAGGAGCGCACTGGCCAGGTCTTCAGTGACTTCACTCAAATCAGCTACTGCTTCCTTTGACACTGGGGCTGGAGCCTCTGACACCAGCGGGGCTCAAAGGCCCAAAGATACTTCCATACGTGGCCCCCAGCTTTCTGAGGGTCCTTCAGATTCATCGCCTGAGGAGCCTCCCAGAAAGAAGTTGTGCAAGAGGAAGCACGTTGACTCTCCGAATGAGTCCATCACTTCTGATACTGACCTCGATGACGCAGAGGGGTCCCCCAAGTCATCCTCCGATGATGTCTCATTCTCTGATATTCTGGAAATTTTAAGGCAGACAGGTGACTGGCCTTCCAAATCTTCATCTGAGGATGAGTTGGTCCTCCTCAAAGCCTTCGGAGCCTGACCTTCCACCTCCTGGGTGTCTCCACCCTTAGACCTTATTTGTCAAAGGGTTTGGGAACACCCTGACTCCATGGAACCGGTGCCCAGCCACCCAAACAAGTTTCTGTCTGCACCCCCAGAGAAAGAGTTCTTAACTAAAGGAGTTCCTGTAGATGCCATGGTGGTGGCATCTGCCACTCAGCAAGAAGTTGCAGAAGCTTCTGCTTCCGTTCATCCTCCTAACAAGGAGTACAGGAGTATGGATCGGTATGGGAAGCGTACCCTGTCTTCAGCGACCTTTACTTTGCGGTCGTTGAACTATCTTTGCCACTTTACTAGGTTCCAAAGAGATCTCCTTAAGAAATTGGGAGATACCCTGTCGGGTAACTTGCCTGAGGCAGTGAATCAGACTGTCAATGCCCAGTTGTCTACCCTTTCCTCTATTGTCAATTCGTTCATGAGGCTCATATCCTATGCAGCCAAAGGAGCAGGTAGGGCAGCTAGCTCAGGCGTAGCCCTCAGGAGGCAAGCCTGGATGCGCCTGTGTCACTTCGCGGAAGCCTTCAAGTCTTCCTTCACTGACACCCCCTTCGATGGATCCTCCCTCTATGGTCCCAAAGTGAAAGACACTCTCACCAGATGTGAGCAGGAGGGTAAGACTTTGTCTGCCGTAGGGGCCCATTTCTTGCTTCCTTCTAGGCCTTATCCCAAGGCATGGAGGGGAGGCAAGATGTGGTTCAGGAAGTCTCAGAAGTCTTTCCCCATTGAGCATGGTGACCCCCCTTCCAGGGGCAAAGGAGGGGGGGAATTACTCTGGAAGGTGCTGCCCTAGAGGCAGAGGAGGCCCCCGCAACTCAGGAGACCATGAATCATTTCATGGATCCTCCTACAAATGTCCCTGAGGGACTGCCCGACTGTGCTACTCCAGAGCCAGTCAGGGGCCATTTTTTGAGGCATCCTCTAGCCTGGGAAAGTATCACTCAGGATCAATGGGTGCTCCGAATAATTACCGGAGGTTACACCATTCCCTTTCTTACACCCCCTCCCCTATCCAGAAAAATCCCAGATGTTCCACCCAGTCAAAGAGATCAAGCAGCGCTAGTGGTTTCAAAGCTGCTGGAAAAAGGAGTCATCCAACCAGTCCCCTCAGACCAGATTGGATCAGGAACTTACTCAAGATTATTTTTGGTGCCAAAAAGGACAAGGGACTTGAGGCCCATTCTGGACCTCAGCCATTTAAACCGATTTGTACTGAAGTCCAAGTTCCGAATGGTCACTCTTCAGTCCATTTTCCCTTTATTGGAAAAAGGAGTATGGATGTGCTCCATAGATCTCAAGGATGCTTATTACCACATCAAGATAAAAAAGGCATCCAGGAGTCACCTATGCTTCCGGCTGGGAGCCAGTCACTACCAGTTTTGTGCTCTGCCTTTTGGTCTCACCACAGCCCCCAGGGTGTTTACCAAATGCTTAGCAGTGGTGACAGCCCACTTGAGACATCAAGGATTCCAGGTTTTTCCTTATCTGGATGACTGGCTTCTCACCACCCCCTCCAGGCATCTACTCATTCAAGCCACGAAGGCTACCATCACATTGGGCCAATACCTAGGGATTACCTTCAACTGGGAAAAATCTGTGTTGCGGCCATCACAGCATGTTGCATTTATCGGTGCAGAGCTGGACTCCGTCCAAATAGAGCCTTTCTTCCAACAGAAAGAATCAAAGTGCTACAGGCTCAGGTGTTAGCCTTACTACCCCTCAAGAAAGTCCAAGTCAGACTTGCTCTTCAACTACTAGGGTCCATGGCAGCTACCATCATGCTAGTACTGCTAGCCAGGCTACATATGCGGATCCTCCAGTGGCTGGTCTCGGTCCAGTGGTCCTTTCAGGAGTTTCCTCTGTCTTATCCCATTCTCATCACGGAACAATGCCAACAAGACATACGTTGGTGGCTTCAGTCATCCAATCTAGACATAGGGAGACCACTGACCCCCCTGTCTCCTACCACCACGGTGACCACGGACGCTTCCCAGATAGGTTGGGGTGGCCATTATCTGGGCAGAATGGTCCAAGGCACATGGCAAGATCATGAGGTACACTTGCACATCAATGTCCTGGAAATGAGAGCACTGCTTCTAGCATTGCAAGCACTTCAGAGCTCTCTTCCCAAGGGGACGATTGCTATTCTTTCCGACAGCATGTCAGTCATCTGGTACCTAAACAAGCAGGGTGGAACCAGGTCCTATCCCCTGAACCAGGTCCTATCCCCTCTGCAGAGAGGCCATGAGAGTGTGGAACTGGGCTGTGTCTTCCCAATGCTTTCTAGTGGCAACGCACATTCCGGGGAAGTCCAATGTGATAGCAGACAGGCTAAGTAGAGCTATTCTGATGCCTCACGAGTGGTCCTTGAACAACCGAGATGCAACTCAGATCTTCTCCAGGTGGGGTCAACCTTGCTGTGATCTGTTTGCCAGCCCCCTCAATGCCAAGTGCAACATGTACTTCACTCTGATCCCCCCCCCGGGGGAGTCACCCAGGGGTGCCCTAGCCCACGATTGGCCCCCAGGTCTGCTCTATGCCTTCCCTCCATTCCCTCTATTATCAAGAGTGATTCAGAAGGCAGCTTCCTTGGGAAGCAATATGATTCTTATTGCACCATACTGGCCTCGTCAAGTTTGGTTCCACTTTCTTCAGAAGTATACAGTGGACAGCCCTTGGACTCTGGAACCAGTACCAGACCTACTGACTCATCAGTCGGGTCAGTTCCATCCATCCCTACGAACCCTCAGATTGACAGCGTGGCTGCTCCACTTCCATCCTTAGTTAGACTACATTCCTTTTCACCTGAGGTGTTGCATATTCTGTCGTCCTCCCACAAGTCATCTACCAGAAAACTATACTCTAGCAAATAGAAAAGATTTGCTATCTGGCTGAAGCACACAATCTAGATCCCTTCACAGCACCCTTGTCGGCGGTATTAGATTTTTTGGCTATGCTCTTCAAACAGGGTTCCGCTACCTCCACTATTAAGGTACAGCTGGCAGCCATTTCTAACTTTCACGTCTCACATGAGCCTTCCCTTATGGGCCATAAACTTTGTAAAGCCTTCCTGAAAGGAGCCTGGTTACTCCGTCCACCATTGTCACAACCAGTTTCACCATGGGATTTAAGCTTGGTGCTTCAAACCTTAACTTCTACCCCCTTTGAACCGGCTGACACTTGTGGATTAAAATATTTGTCTTGGAAGACAGTCTTTCTGGTCACCATTACTTCAGCCAAGAGGGTATCGGAGCTTCAGGCCCTTTCCATAAAGCCCCCGTATTTGGTCTTCCATAAGGATAGGGTTTCCTTGAGACTCAACCCCTCCTTCCTTCCTAAGGTATCTTCTACCTTTTGTCTTCACCAATCCATTGAGTTACCAGTTTTCTTTCCAAACTTTTCAAAGGAAGCGGAATTCAAATTCCACCAGTTGGACGTTCATAGACAACTAAGGTTTTATTTGCACAGGACACAACCCCACAGGAAATTGGATCAATTGTTTGTGTCCTTCTCAGAGAACAAGAAGGGTAGCCCTGTGTCTAAAGGTACTATTGCTAAATGGATTAAGGACTGTATCTCCTTTATTTATGCATCAGCAGGCAGAGATTTACCTTTCCCAGTTAAGGCTCATTCTACCAGGGCCATGGCTGCATCAGTAGCTTATCATGCTAGGCTCTCCTTGGATGACATCTGTGCTGCGGCCACCTGGTCCTCTTCGCACACCTTTGTTTCTCATTACAAGCTTGATTTGGTGTCTAGAGACTGATCTTCCTTTGGTTCCACGGTGTTCAGGAGTATTGTCAGTGAGCCTCCCAGAATGTAGGTGCTAGGGACACTGTCCCATCAGTTAAGAATGTGGCGAGATAGGACCACATTACATCAATTAGTTATGTACTCACCATAACGTCAGATGTATGTGGTCCATCTCGCCTACATTCTTACGCATCCCACCGTCCCCCGACCTGTTGGACTTGGAGGAGATTATGTTCTTAGACCCTTCTGAGGATGTTATTTTTTCTCTCTTCCTCCTTGTGTTATTTCTAGGAGGTTGTGTATGTCACTCTGTTATATTGTTGGAAAACAAGATCTGGGGATTTGGGCTTGGTGCATCTTGGGATACTAGGGCTAGCCCAGCCAATCAGAGACTTCGAGCTAGTAAATAGCGGCTGAGTCAGAGCCAATTCTCGGCTCCAAACCCATCAGTTAAGAATGTAGGCAAGATGGACCACATACATCTGACGTTATGGTGAGTACATAACTAATTGTTCAGGCTGCATTCCAAAGACAAAGTGTACTTCAGGAAGATTACAAAACCCTTCACAAAACAGCACAAAAAAATCTCCTGAAGTTAAAGGGCTTCCATAACACCAAACCAATGTAAAAAAGCAAAAACAGGTGAAAGTCCACCACAGTTGTTTTTATTACACGACAAAGCTTTTGAGTAAAACTCTTCATCACTATCGAAAAACACACAGTCTTTCTAAGTTTAAATACCTAAAAGCAGCCAATTAATTATCACATGTTCTGAGCTTATTAAAACTATTACAGTGTTTTATAGATAAATAATGTGGCAAATAATTGTTTTTATGTATTTATGCCTTGTATTTTATATGAGAAGCACATTTTACTTATAAATAAGATACATTTTAGCTAAGCATATATATTTTTTTGTGGGAAGTTTCCAGATTATACTGCAATGACAATGAAATGGTTACACTATGTAAAACTATCGTGATTGTTGGAAAATTATTTTACAATTACAATTTGTTGGACTTGCAAAACAATCTGTGTACCAATGACACAGATCAAAATAAATGAAGCTTGGCAACAAACTAAGTTGTCCTGGGACATCTTCATTGAGGGTGGGGTTAGGTTAATATTAAGGGGAGTTAAGTGGGTTGGGGAGGTGAAAGGGTTAAGTGGAGGCAGGGATGGTTTGGAGGAAGTGAGATAGTGATGGGGAAGGGCTTAAGAGGTTTAATCTAGCTTAGTTGAGTTAAGCAGTCACATTTTGGCATGAACTTGCTATGCTGCAGGTTCATGTCCTGACGACCTGTGTGTTCTTTGGTCGGGTGGGCCTTGGTTTGGTGGTGGGCTTGAGGAAGTGAGTGTCTAGGGTACAGGGTATGGTCGTATGTATGCTGGTTAAAGGTTTTTTTTGGGGGGGGTGGTTTCAGGCAGGGGAAGATGCAGGCTTTGGGCAGGTTGGATGGTTTTTGATTGGTTTGCTGGGAATCATTTTGAGTATGCTGAGGAGGTGCTGCTGTTTTCCGCTTGGGTATATTTAGGCATTGTGGTCAGTGAATTGGCAGTGACTTTCAGCTGCATGATGATAATATTATCATGTCGGCGTGTTGTGTTGTAGAGCTGGCTCCTCTGTCGCTATGATCATTGTGAGGGTGAGAGCTTCATGGGTGGTGGGTTGGGTTGCATGCCTGCTGTTTCGATCGGATGCAGGATTCACTGGTGGGGTTGGTTTGCAGTGCTCATTTTGAGGTATTTTCCTAGGTGGAGGCTGCAGATAGTCTTTCACGGGCTCTGAGCAGGTTGGAGTGATGGGGGTTGCCACGCATGCTCGATGATGGTTGGAGGAGTGTAGCCGAGTGCGGCCGACCCATAATTTTCAAGTGGAGGTTTCGGATGAATTGTTTAATTCAACTTTAGGATCAAGGCAAATGAGCAATGATGTCTGGGTCTTGCATCTGGAGCAGTGGGTTTGGTCTAAGCCAAATGTTGCTTGTCCATTACCTCACCCAAGGGGAGGGCAATCTCAGGTAAACAGATCTTGCTATTATTATACACAGAGAAAAAAAGAAAAAAAAATCAACCTGTTCTATGTATTTTACTGCGTGTTATAACAGATTTGTCTTGTTTTGAATTGTTTTTAAACTAGGCTAATATTGTGTACAAGTGTTTACATTACAGAGAATGTCTTTAAACTTGCTGAAAATGAGGGACGTATGATTGGTATCATTATAACTGAGCCACTAGGTAGCAGTGGAAGACATGGTTTCTACCTGGAAATCCTGTAGTAAGCAGTACTGAGACATATTTCTGTAATTCATCGCCTTCTGTCATTGATCAGCAATATGAAGATGGCTGACCCACCCACTTTAATTTTTCCCGTCAGTTGGCCTTTACTTACTGGATTTTCTGTCTCAAGATTTGCTGACTGTAGTAGTGTATCAGTGCTAGGGACCAATCCTGGATATAGCCTGGGTATATGGCACAAAGTGCCACAGATATCAAAGGTTATGTTTATTTGTTGAAGGTTGGGCGTCGAGCTGGCACCTCGGCACCCATAAAAATTCTACTGCTAATCATTAGCAGACCGGAGTTCTACTGTGGTGACCCCTAACCTGGAAAAGATGAAAGAAAAACAACATTAGCTTCACCATGGGAAACTTCGGGGGGGGGGGGGTTGACAGGTGGTTCTTGCTTGTGTTGCTTCATCATAACAGAAGCGTGGGCTGTGTATTGTATGTAGACATGTTGTAGAGGTTGCTGAGGTGCAGGTCGGATGGCCATGTGCTGACATGGGCCCTGCCATTGTGCCACAGTTGGATGGTTCATTTCCACACCCCCCCCTTGGTTCTTGGCCAAGTGTGCTCACTCTGACATTAGTCTGTTGCTATGTTATTTTGTGGGACGCTGAGTGGTTCCTCAATTTTACAGATTGGTTGTCTGCTTGTTTGGACGCAGCTTCATGTGTGCATCGTATTTTGTTGGTCATCAAATACCTTGCACCTGAATTCTTGATCGGACATGGCATGGGAGGTGGGTTTTGATGGTGTGATGGTTTACTGGTGCTTCGTGTTGCATTTAATGATTGTCGAGTGTTTTGGACTGGGCAGTCATGTTTTGGGCAGGCTGCCGTTGAGTTTTTCAGCAATTGTTGATCGCTGATTTTGGTCCATGGTCTGGAGTGGTTGATCCGGAGTGGTCATCGGGTCAGGGAATGCTTCTCGGCAGCATGGGTGGCTTCTTTCTGGCTTCTACTGGGGTCTGGGAGCATACATGGAGGTGGGGTGTTGAGATCTAGCACTGCTTTTGCTGGCTGTCATGTTGTTGAGAGGTGGTACGGCTGCTCGGTGCTCGAGGTCTAAGGACTGCGAGTCGTGGCAGATTTTGTGTGTGTATGGAGTTGCTTATGGGTCTGTGGTGGTGCCTTGCCTCTGGGCTCTCTCTGATTTTTCAGGGACGTCTTTGATTTTGATTCAAATTTTAGTTTTTTCTCCCTTAATCCTTACTGCGGCTGGCTTTTGGAGGCTGGTGAGTTCTGAAGGAGAGGTGGTGAATTGTACTGAATGAGGGGGTTGTGGACTGCTCTTGCTTTGGTGGGTGTATATTGGTGCATATGCTCTGATTCTGTCCATCTCTCAAGTAGATGGCACTGGCATTTTGAGGGTGTTCCTGAGTTTGCATTTGTCCCTGGTTCTTTTGTGTTCTCTGGCCATCACACTGATCTGTTCAGATGTTTGAGTTGAATGGGAAGAAAAAAAAAAAGGAGAAAGAAAAAAGAAGAATTGTGGGACTATTTGTGTTGGAGGTGCATCAGTGGTGGGTCCTGCTGGATGTATGCATGTATGTTGGCCTGTATTTTGTAACAGATCAAACTTGTATGTTATTTATTGATTTATTTTTCAGTTTGTTTGCCAGGATGGTCCATTGGGCCAGGGGGAGCCTGTTTTCAATGGGGGAAGATGTGGTGGTGCAGCTGGGGTGATGGCTGTTTTCTTGGGCATCTGTGAGTGCATTGTTGAGTATATCCATTGTTGCCTGTCAGTTGCTTCTTGTTTGTGGTGGCATGGAGGTATGGGGGGATGGAATATTTCCCCAAGGTGGGTGTGAGTGCTTTGAGGGCTGCGGTAGTGCAAGGGGGAATCTGCAAATTTTAACCATCCTATGACCTTTCTAGCTGAAGTTGTTAGTAAGCCATTAGTATGTGTTACTCATTTTCCTATTTGTTCCACAATTCAAATGCTAGTGTTCCTCATTTTGGAAATGGAAGGTTGAGAGCTGGGCACTGGGCGGTGAAGTACATCTGAGTTTCGGACTTCAAATTTTTCAAAGAGGGTATGTTAAAGCAAATCCGGTTGTGTTGGCAATTTATAAGCCATAAGGGTAGTGCTTGATACATTTGGTAGAAAGGGAGGTTATGAATTTTATGTCAGTGGGGTTCAATGTAGTTTTGTTAAACTGGACCATTTCTCCCTAGGTCACTACCGTAAATAAATGGATTTGTTCAGTTTGACATTTCCTGTAAACTAAATAAAAACAGTAAAGAATTCAATTATTCAGTCTTTCAGTCCATGGTTTCACTGATAGCTCTAGCATTTAAATGTAATTTAGAAACTTTTCAGGATATTTTATAATGTATAAATTAGTATATTAGTACATTCTGATGCTGACTTGTCCTTGACAGACATCAACAGTTATACCACCTTATTCGTAGGATATCGAATGTGCTGAAAATGTTATTAGCTATATAAAAAAAAATGGCAAATAATATTTTGAGACTACAAATAATAAAATCTATATATTTTCCAGTCAGACTGAGAGGTTTTGGGGGGGGGGTCTGAAGGCACTGGGGCTGCAGAACTCTGTATAGGTTATAAAATTAAAAAAAAAACAGAAATGTATGCTTGGATTCGGTGTGCATAGGTTGAGTTTTCCATCTCTTCAGTTGGAGTCCTGTGATGGAGGTGGACGTCTAGGAGTGTACATGTGGGATTGGAGTGGGTCCAACATTTCAGTGGTATCAATGTTGTTGGGGGGCATAAAGTGAATGTTTTCCCAGGGTGGTGCCTGGCGGCACATCCAGGTAGCCAGCATGAATGGGGGAATGAGTGGCTAAAAAAAAAGCTAAATAAGTGGCCCCTAGCTGTTCATATATATGTTGGTTAGTGTGTTCATTTGGATATGGAAGGTTAAGAGCTAGGTAGATGGCTTTACAATATAATTTAGCTTGGCTTATACAGGGGTTAATGGAGGTAGTCGGAAATAGCAAGGTTACCTGGTTGTGGATATTGATTGGTCCCTTCATGTGTAGGGTTTAGTTTTAACACAATGCACTGGTAGTTCAATTTAATATGGGTATTTGATAAGGTCATTGGAAGCATAGCTTCACTTATGGCTGCTTTGTCGTAGATGTGAGTGGTGGTGGTACATTCCTTTCCTGGATTGGCAGGATAGGTTGTCTTGGAAGTCGTTTTGGAATGTGTGTTATGTATTCACATATCTTTTCTTTCTTGCAGATGGGGTCTTGGAATGCTGTGGCTATAATTTAGAATAGGTAGGTATAAGGTGGAGCCTTCTCTTTACATATTAGAGGATTTACTTTTCTCCTTTTCTTTGTAGATGGTGGAGTGCTGAGTACCAGTTCTGGTGATACACACTGAATTCACAGATAATGGAAGCGGTGGTGAACAAGGAGTTTACACATGGGGAGCACACGTGGGCAGCAGTTACGGACGGAAATTGCTAAAGTGCAGAAGGCATCATGCAGTGGATTGAAAGATGGGGTCTTGGAACATGGTGGCTGTAGTTTGGAATAGGTGGGTATAAGATTTAGCCTTCTCCTTACATATTAGAGGATTTACTTTGTCCTTTTCTTTGTAGATGATGGTGTAATGAGTTCCAGTGGTGAGATACAGAGCATTCCTAGATGATTATGTTTTGGTGTTGAACAAGCGGTGGGATCATTGGACAACACTGAGGTGGCAGATGGGATGTGCAGATTGGATTTTACTTGATGGGCTAAAGGAACGTGGACTTGACAGGCAAGATTGAAGGCTGAGAAATGTGGCAGCTGATGGAGGGGATGAAAGAAGTTCAGTTTTCCAGCAGTGCAGCTGAATATGTAGTCACAAGGTAATGTCTTATTTGCTTGAAATTGTTGTGTGAGTAGCAGAATTGAATTTCACATTGTATGTTACCTGGGGTCTTCCTTGCTAAGGGTGAGGTAGCGTTGGTGGTTGGGGTTGAGTATTGTTACTCCAGTGGCAGGTGATGCTTTGGTAAGCATTAGGTAATTGCCAGAGGCTGGTAATGTCCGGGTAATTATTGTACACCAAATGATGTTTGGTGTGACCCTTCTCTTTATGGGAAGTGGATTGAACAGTTTTGGGTAGAAGGGAGGGGGAACAGACTGGTCAGGCTGGTTGGCGGAGAAGAGGGATAGACTTGCCCTCTTCTGTTCCCCCTGTGATGTCTGAATGTTCATTTCAAGGATCTGGGGAAAGGAAATGAGAAGTTGGAGGAAGCTTGCTGAACAGATAAGCAAGCTGAGGTAAGGATGGTGTTTATTTGGTGGATGGTAATTTAACGGATAGTGTATGAAGTGAGTTGGGAACGCTGCTTCATAAGTAAAGTGAGTAGAGGTATGGATGCTGCTTACTGGGGCAGAGTGAGTAGGTACGCTGCCCTGATTAACATTACAAGGATGTTATGCTGTATTTAGTATCAATTATATCATGAATAGTTGTAATTAATAAAGTTGGTGATCAAGGCTATGTTATGGAAATCTAATAAAGGCCATCAAATGTCATTTGGTGTGATGTATGTTATTGAAGGGGAACAGGACAACTGCTGAACTGCTCTTACCTCAAACTTATATACAGCAATTCCATGGCTGCAGAATGTTGAGGAAGGGAGAAACTCCCCAAACAGAGTACATTGATTTTCAACAATTCCTTCTTTCAATCCACCATGTTTCCATAAGTAATTTCTGACAAGCTGAACACAGAGAAGACAATGGGCAGCCAATACAGTACTGAGAGTGGCCTGATAAGACCAAGTGGCCAGGTAGTAACAAAGCAAAGGTGGATTTCAGTAGGGAAGCAATGCAGTAAGGTGTGAGTCAGTGGGATAAAAGATCCCAGTTATATTACAACAGTCCTACAGTACTGGAAAATTTAGAATCTGGAAAGTACACATCAGAGGCTGTTTTCAGAGTGGAAGCAGAATATAAGTGTTCTACTACTAACTCTTCTAACTATTCTTACCTCTACCTATCTCATAACCTACTATGAGCAACCATTAAATTCTACCTTTTGTACTCCACACAAACATACCCTAGCTACCCCACAACCACACTCACATACCATAGCTGTCCCATATATAGCAACTCATATCTTGAACCTAAATATCATCGCCTGTCACACATCAAATACCTTATTCTTCAACTTACAAAACACTGGTACTGCATTAAACCCTCACAACCAACTAACCTTATTCATGGTTTATCTTTAATTTATGGGGACATCCACCCCAACCCAGGCCCTAACACAAGCATACCATCCCCTAATTCCCAAACACTGAATCCCATGCCTACACCACAAACTAAACCTCCCAAATCTCTTACAATAGCTCATCTAAACATCCGTAGCATATGTAACAAACTTCCTGCTCTTCATGCCCTACTCGAAGTCCAGCAGTATGACATTCTCTGTCTTACTGAAACCTGGCTTAAACCCACAATAAAAGATAACGAAATTATCCCCCCTGGCTATAACATCCTAAGACAAGACCGTCTTAATAAAAAAGGGGGTGGAGTAGCTATACTCTTCAAAACTGGACTGGAAATAAGTAAATCAGCCCTTACCCCACCACAAGACCCAAATGTTGAACTAATTATTTCCAAACTCTCCCTAAATTCACACAAGACTATTAATATCATCTGCACTTATCTTCCCCCAGGCAACAATCCCCCCATATTAGAAGACCTACTAAACTGGTTTTCAATAAATTTCCTTCAAGAAACAATACTACTAGGCGACTTTAATATTGATTGGAACTTATGCAGACAAGCTAATCCATCTACCATTATTAACCTGCACGGATTTCATCAAACCATCAACTCCACAACTAGAACAAATAAATGCAATAACAAAGAAACCATACTCGACTGAATCTTGACCAATACTCCCCAACAAAAGTACTCAACAGGTACCCTCCCAGACGACCTTAGTGACCACGCTCTCACATACATCATTAGGCACAAAACTCATCTAACAACACCCCCCCTAATTCGCTTATCTCGCAGCAAAAAACACTTTAACATTCAACACTTTCAAAATGAACTCAGCTTAATCAACTGGGCACCTCTAAAAACTCTCCCAATAGATGAAGCTGTTAACCACTTTAATAATACCTTTCTTACTATTCTCGATCATCATGCCCCCACCCGTTCTATACGAATGAAATCTAAATCAGCTCCATGGCTTACAACCAACACCAAACAACTTATCCTTAGTAGGAATAAAGCCTGGACTAAATGGCGAACCACTAAAGACTCTTTTAATCACCTTAGCTTCAAACAAAAAAGGAACTTGACTAAGCTTGCTATCATACATGATAAAAAGAACTACTATACCCAGCTACAGCAATCCTCCCACCACCAACCACAAAAATTTTGGAAATCAATTAATTCACTACTATCCCCTGGCAAGGTCAAAACTCCCAACCCACTCGGCTCCTGCCCTGACTCTCCCCTACAAACAGCTAATGCATTTAATAACTTCTTCACATCAACCATACTTAAACTGGCCAACCAACAAAGCCCCGACCCCTCATTACTAGGGAACACTAGCTGCACTCCACCTTCATTTCTGCTTAAACCCATACCCACCTCCTATATTCTACACTTACTTCAGAAACTCAAACCCTCAACCCCCTCAGCTGACAAATTGCCGGCTGAATATCTCCAGCTAGGTGCTAAAGCTATTGCCTACCCTATCTCTATTCTAATCAACAGAACCATAAAAGAAAGTACTATACCCTCACTCTGGAAAATCTCCCACATCATCCCTCTCTTCAAAGGGGGCGATTCATTTGAATACTCTAACTACCGCCCAATAGCACTGCTATCTCCTATTGCTAAAATAATGGAGAAATGCATCCACAAACAGCTTTTAAATCACCTCCTACCTAATAATCTCCTAGCTACTTGCCAACATGGCTTTCATCCCTACCACAGCACCACCACAGCCTTATTATCCTTCATAGACTCTATTAATATAAACCGGAATAACAATCTTCTTTCATCAGCATTCTTTGTTGACCTGTCAAAAGCCTTTGACATGGTGAACCACCAACTCCTCCTACATTGTTTAAAATCTTTGTCTCTCAATAATATTGCCTTAAACTGGTTTACTTCCTATCTTCAGAATCGGAAACAAGCTGTTTTATGGAACAATAATCTTTCCGAACTTCTCCCCACCACTTTAGGAGTACCTCAGGGCTCGATCTTAGGTCCTCTTTTATTTTCCATCTTTATTAACGACCTGAATCTTGCCACCCCACTAACCACTTGCATTCAGTACGCCGATGACACCACCATCATCTGCTCTGCCACAACCCAAGCTGACCTCCACTCACTTACTCAAAAAACTTTTACAACCATTGAACAATGGTTCTCCAATCACTGCCTTCTCTTAAACCCTAAGAAAACTAAACTTCTCCTCTTTTCACCCACACACCTGTCTCCCCCTATTAGTTTCACACTCACTTCTAACAATGGCACCCTTATCTCTCCCGACCAAACAACCAAACTTTTAGGAGTTACCATTGACAACCTACTCAAATTCGATGTACATATAAACTCTATCATAAAAGCAACTAATAGAAAATTAGGTTCTCTCTACAGAATCAAATCTTTCTTAACACCTGAAGCAAGAACTACCATAGCCAGAACATATCTTCTCTCTACTCTACTATATGCATCCCCCATTTATACTAATCTTTCTAAACATAACATCAATAGGCTTACTACAGCCTACTGCAACATTGCCAAATTTGCCACTGCCTCTCCATATAAAACACATCACTGCCTGAACCTCCGTAACCTAGGGTGGCTTGAGTTACCTCACCTAATCCAATACTACCAACTTACAATTGCCCATAAAGCCCTTCACCACCCAGAAAATATACCTATGCTCTCTACTCTGACAAAACCCTACAATAACCTAAAAACCCTTCGCTCCTCCAATAAATTACTGATTCAAACTTCTCTAGCAAAGAATACTGCAGGTGACTCTATATTTTCCAACTCAGTTGGTAAAATTTGGAATCAACTTCCTCCAGACCTTATAGCCCAAACTTCTATCACACTATTTAAAACTCAACTAAAACATTTTCTAACCAATCACTGGCTTTGCTCGTGCAATTTCCCAAGCTGAACACATACCTCCTACCTACTCCTGCATCCTCTGCACTATCTACCAACTCTATTTCTCCATCTCTCTTTTCATTTCTACCTAAGAAATTGACTCTATTAACTACAAACTATTATTTTCTACTAACTCTTCTTCTAGCCTTCAAACTACTTAATTACTTATGTCTTTATTGTATATATCTGTACTGAAGAGATTTAATATTTTATGAATACTCTTACTGAAAAACTTGACTAAAATGCCTGTATTAGATGTGTCTCTAATTTCCCTATGTATTTTGAATGCATGTTTTAGTTGTGTCTTAAACTGCATATGTACTTTAAATGTACTTTTGTTACTATGCATTAGATAGTGGAGCTTTATCTCCCTATGTACTTTGAATGTACTTTTGTTACTTTGCATTAGATAGTGGAGCTTTTCTCCTCAGGCCTCCACTGAAAATGGACATGTATCCAGTTGGACTAGCCCGGTTAACAAATGTAAAATAAATAAATAAATAAATAAAGTGTTAAAAAATCCAAACAGTACTGCTAACTATATAGTGCTGCAGCACACTGTAACACAACATCATGCACTGCTATTTACCAATGATGATACAGGTGTGTGTATGTGTGTGTGTGTGTGTGTGTGTGTGTGTGTGTGTGTGTGTGTGTGTGTGTGTGTGTGTGTGTGTGTGTGTGTGTGTGTGTGTGTGTGTGTTTATGTTATTTCTGTTATATATAGATGTGTGTATGTGTGTGAGGCATTCTGTTTTATCTGTAGTTTGGAAAGTAAAAGAACATTCTGAGTATGAAAGCAAAAGACCACTGCTGTCTCGTGATGACAGTTCAAATGTACGTGTGTGTGTGTGTGTGTGTGTGTGTGTGTGTGTGTATGTGTGAGCAGAATCAAGCTGAAGTGCCTAAGTGTGGACTGAATTTTATTAATCTGATCACAGTCAGACAATGCTTGTTATCCTTGTTATCCAGACACAAAGTTGCAAGTCCAGGAGAGGGAATCTTTATCTTTGTGTGAAAGTAACTGGCAATGTGTCATTTAATCACACTTAAACACTTGTTGAAATGGGGTGCCAAAGGCAGAGTGTGTGTGTGTGCGTGTGTGTGTGTGTGTGTGTGTGTGTGTGTGTGTGTGTGTGTGTGTGTTGGTTGGGGAGGCAGTAGTTTTTTGTATAGTGAAATATGTTTTTTTCTTATATGGGGGCACCGAATGCTTTTTGTTATCTAGGGGAAGTTTAAGTCCAGTATTTTGAGAGAGGTAAACTGTAAAGCAAATCTAAAAAGCAGTGTGCCCTAAACCTTCACAGGATTAGATTGCCATAATTTCCAGTTCTGTATTGGTATATCCAACAGTCTCTTCCAGTCAGTATGATCCTGATACTGAATTTGCTAACATGGTTCCAACTATCAGTGTAACTCAGTGATCAGTATTAGAAGTACAAGTCAGCCAACCTGCTTTGTTGATTGACTCTTTAGTCAGTGTCCAGTGTGGGAATTGAAATGGATAATGAAATATTGGAGGCTTAGAACTGTTTTCTTTGGTTTAACACATAATCACCGATTTAGATCTCGATTTGTTATCATTTTGATGAATTCATTTGATAGTATAAATTTAGCTGGTTTATGCCTGCTGGCTTGTTAAATGTTGGGTAGCCTGTTGTCTGGAACTGTTAGCAATCTTTTTAAATGGCTAAGCTGAGTATGAAAGTCAGTTTATCAGAAAAAGGTACTGCGTTATGTACAGATGTGAAACTAACAGTAAAGAAGTGATAATTAGATAACTGCTAATAAGCTTGTATTTTTCTGCCCTGTTACCCTTTCTGCAAATTAAATTTTTCTATACTACACAAAGCTAATTTCTGATAAAATGACTTTCACTAAGATGACTTATTTGAAATAGATTATATGTCCTGCCATTTCATGTCTCATGTGATCCAGAAATAAACTACAAGATATTTGGAACATACTGAATTCTGTGTATGAGATATAAATGTACTTCACATATATTTTAATGATATGTACTCAATAAATGGGCTGTTATTATTTCAAACTTAGTCAGATGTTAGTAAGACATTTTTAGGAAAATGTTGTTTGTATATATTATGGTAGTAATCCACAACTGGGTGCAAGTAAAACTGAATTTTCTCACAGTTTAGCCTGAGTTGATCCCAAGAGTGGAGCCCAAGTGATCAAACAAAGCCAAACATGTGTAGATTTGTCATAACCTACACATTATACAATGACATTATCAAAAAAGGTTTCTTACCTTTTCTAAATAATGCCATTGTATAAACTTTAATGTCCTGGAGGTGATTTATAGTATTTTGTCTTTTTTTCTTTATTATTTTTTTAATGGCATCCTTTTGGGTGGGTGGGAATTTGTCTTCCATCTGTCTGCTGCTCCACTTTGTTTAGTCTGCTTTATGGAGTACAGAACATGCTCCAGATTCCAAAGAGTTGCTCTCAATGTAAGTCTGCCCTGATTTCGAAAGACCTGCTCTCATTGTAAGTGACTTACTTTTGTGTAAGGCCTATCTATAAACAGGCTTACACAGGGGCCAGATGCCAAAACACCTGATTTCAGTGTAACTGGTCAGTTACACTGAGAGCATATCTTTTGAAATAGGGGCCTATGTTTTTTTTAATAGCTACAGCCACCCAAATGTATTGTACTGAGTAATGGTACAATGACTTGCTAACTAATTTTATAAGTGGCATAAATGTTTTAAAGTATTAATGATGTCTTCTTGTATAATTATCAGTAGTGAGCCTGACAATGTTATGTATTTATTTTTTTATTTATTTGTTGCATTTGTTCCCCAGAATTGTGAGTCTGGGCCATGCATGGAGGCCTGGGGAGAAAAGTTCCATAAAAACAAGCAAACAAACAAACAAACAAATTGAACATTTATAATTACATCATAGCTGAGCTACCATGATCTTCTTCTTCTTTCAGCTTTTTCCCAGTTAGGGGTCACCACAGCGGATCACCTGTCTGCTCATGATTGGCAGTGGAGTTTTACATTGTCAAGGTGCCAGCCCAATGCCCAACCTTCCACAGAAGACACACACATGCACACACTCACACCTAGGGCCAATTTAGAGTGTCTAATCCACCTACAGCATGTCTTTAGGATGTGGGAGGAAACCGGAGCACCCAGAGGAAACCCACACGACCACAGGGAGGACATGCAGACTACGCACAAAAGGCACCCCAGCCAAGGATCGAACTGGAGAACCTCTTGCTGTGAGGCAGCAACACTAACCGCTGCACCACCGTGGCCGCCCAGCTGAGCTATTATGATAATTAGGCAAAAAAGTGTCAGGTGAAATATTTAACACTCAAGAACCAAAAAAAAAAAAAACAAACACTAGAAATGACTCTTGCATAGTTTATACCGTGTGAGTTATTAAGTAAATAAATCATCCACGTGGCAGACAGAGAGTGAGATACTATTTTTTAAATGCTAGAAGAAAGTATGAGTAGCTGATAGCATACTTTGTCATGCCATACATAGTTCTGAATATTCCTAAGCTAGATAGAAAGGTTCCATTAATTGTAAGATTCTGTTAAAAGCAAAATACTATTAGAAAATTAAAAACAGTATGAGATGCATCTTGTCTGTCTTGGTGTTTAGCCAGTGTTCACCAAGTAGAAGGTATACAGATGATATTCAGATGACTGCTAATGGGCTTGCATCTTACAAAACTCAACATCAGAGAGCAAATTAGGTGTGCAGCATCACGTCTGTCAGGTAAGAGACAATGCAACATGTAGGCAACTACAAGGATTTAGTGGTGGAAATGTATGAAATTAGGCTGTTAAAAATATGTCTCAGGCTTCCTTGTTTTGACTTACTGACCTTTTGTGTTGTTAAAGAGGGAGTTACATGTCACTAATGCTAGGTAAAATGAGGTCAGGCATTTCCATAGATTTGACTGTCAGATGATGTGCAAGACATGAAAGAAGTTTATTTTTAGTATGCTGTTAATGTGCTGAGAAGGTAAGGTTTAAAAAGCACTGCCTGGCTTCATCGTTTTGCACACTGTTTCACTCATACATATTTCAGCAATATTTGCTGATGCTGATTATTTTGTACTACTTAATTCTGTGATAACCAAGTCCATTGTATGAACCCTTTTCAGGCATGACCAGGTGTTATAATTGCACATGACTCAAATACACATTTAGTCAGAAAAAACTACAGATACAGTGGAAAACAGAAAAAAGCATGTTACATCAACTACATGCTGTGTGTTTGCAAAATTAATGCAGCAAAAAATGTAAGCAAATTTGACATAATAACTGGCTTTGGAAGTTACAATAAATTATAGGGGGAAGAAAAAGCTGTAATATGGCAGAGGTTTTCAAATATTCCTTAATGTATAAAGTGTTAATTTAATATGCTCACAAAACAGGCCCCACTTTGTGTGTTAGCTAGAAAAAAAGTTTGTTGTCTGGATTCATTAAAAAGAAATTGTTCCATATACTGCCACCGGTCCAGAGGAAGAGGAGGAAGAGGGTCCAAGACCGATGTCCTACAATTTATGGTTCATATGGCCATATTTAATTTAGTTGATG
The DNA here is from genome assembly GCF_019279795.1 of Protopterus annectens. Taxonomy (NCBI): domain Eukaryota; kingdom Metazoa; phylum Chordata; order Ceratodontiformes; family Protopteridae; genus Protopterus; species Protopterus annectens. The sequence continues at coordinate 91,630,316 of NC_056751.1, read as the reverse complement.
AGAAGATGTTAAAGAACTAAAATGCTACAGAGAGAGAGGCCATAAATACCAATTACTGACAAGAAGGGATGTGGAAGACCTGGAGTAGTGATCACTGATAGGCGTAGAAAGAAGAAAGGATGGACATATTGCATTGTGATAGCCATTGGGATATATATATATATATATATATATATATGGAGGTTTCACTGGCTACCATATTTGGGAGGGTTCAGCAGTCATCATGGGATAAACAAGGTTGAGAGAAATACCTTATAGTGTTAGAACATGTGGAGGGTAAGGACACTGACAGCAGCAAGGACAGAGAAGGAATGTTGGAGAGGCTACCACTCACTGCCAGTGTGTGTGTGTGTGTGTGTGTGTGTGTGTGTGTGTGTGTGTGTGTGTGTGTGTGTGTGTGTGTGTGTGTGTGTGTATCTGTGAATCTGTAAGTATGAGTGTGTGTGTGTGTGTGTGTGTGTGTGTGTGTGTGTGTGTGTGTGTGTGTGTGTGTGTGTGTATATGTCTCTGTGTTTGTGTGTGTAAGTGTGTGTGCATGCACGCGCACCTGTGTCTGTGTATGTGCATGTGTGTCTGTGTGTGAGCATGCTTGTTTGCATGTGTGTATGTGTCTGTATGTGTGAGTGCGTGTGTGTGTCTGTATGTATGTGTGTGTGTGAGTCTTGTGTCTGCATGCATGATTTTGTGTGTGTGTGTGTGTGTGTGTGTGTGTGTGTGTGTGTGTGTGTGTGTGTGTGTGTATCTGTAAGCATGATTGTGTGTGTGTATGTGTGTACACCTGTGTGTGTATATGTGTCTGTGTTTGTGTATGTGAGTATGTGTGCGTGCACGCATACCTGTGTCTGTGTATGTGCATGTGTGTCTGTGTGTGAGCATGCTTGTTTACATGTGTGTGTCTGTATGTGTGAGTGCGTGTGTGTGTATGGGAGTTGTGGGCTTTATGCAATGTCAAGCTGAGCTGCACTACTGACAGTAGAATGTCTGCATGCCAGACTTTTTGACATACTCAACTAAGCCCTTCATTAACAGTATTCAGGTCTGCAAGTTTCACATGTCATTATGTCCACCTGATTCATATTATTAAGATTACTTATTACACTTTTACTGTGATTAAGGTGTAGAAGCTGGGATGAGGCTTTCTCTCACAATCGTGATTCTCTATGATACTTTGCTCCAGACATAAAGGGACTGTGAATGCCATCCTGTATCTTTTATTAACCTTAATGTGACTTTAGTCAATTTATTGATGTGCATATAATAATAGATACCTTGATTATTGTATGCATGCATTTCCAAATTGTCTATACTGGCAGTCAAAGCACACCACCATGAAACAAAGTTGCTTAGGTTGGACTAATTGGCACTCTGGTACCTTGCTATCTGCCATTCTAATAAAATCCTATCTAATCAGACTTCCATTATGTAGCATAATTTCCTCTCTAAATTTGTAAAAAGGTTATATTCTGGGTCACTTGCAGTTGTACTGCACTAAGTGACTGGGTTTAAAAACCATAAAGAGCTTTCCTCGTGGGCAGCTGATACTTCCAAAGAAAGGCATGGCTGCAAAAAACAGCTGAATGGTTGGGCCTAACTGGATGGGGTGGGACTACATTGGGCAGGGACAGGGTCACTTTTTGCCTGGTGATATTGCTAAATAAATAACTAGCCATACACTGCTGTATAAAAGAACTTCTCTTCCCAATTACAACAAATACACTGGGAGCAACATACATATTTAAGTGATTCAAATACAAGTACAATTTCTATCCCCTGGCTCCCTGTGACATCCCCCCTTTGGTCCAGTAATCAATGAGCCTGAATCCTCACCACTGACTCTGGAGAGGGACATTCACTTGGAACAAAAATAGATATACACAGTATTTCCAGATGCATCTCTCTGCATGAAACACAATTTCCCTTAACAGCACACGGGGAACACACTCAGTCCAGGGAGCTGGCTCCTCTCTCTCTCTCCAGGCCCCTAATAAGACTCCCCACTGGTACAGCTGTAGAGTTGAGTCCTCAGCCGAGTGTCCAAGCCAAGTTCTCCAGGACCCTCTCTGTAAAACCAGTGGTTTGTGTCCCTGCTCCAAGCAGCTGATACACTTGCTCTTTAAGATTTGATTTGCACACACACACACACATACACACACACACACACACATACCTGGCACAGATTTGCTAGCTATGTCTCCTTCTGCCCAGACTATAAGGTAGTTACACTGCCACCAGACACTCAAATTATACTGAGTGAAATTAATACTAATACCCATGGTAGTGTTTGGCCAATGCATTAAGGCTGTCAGGAGTGGCCACAGACTCACCAGATAGATATAAGTACTCTCAAAGGTTAAAATATTCTCTAAAGGACCAGCCATAGTAAAAGGTTTAAATATATTTAATAATAAATAATGAAAGAACATGAACATACAAAATATCTATTTACAATAAATGCCAGAGTTTCAATCCCAGGAAATATTAAAACAATACAGATGAATAGATTCATAAAGATACATAAAAACAGTACTTAACTAATCTCATTATATTTTCCTGATTGATCTAAAGAATTACCATTCCCTGGTCAATTACTAGAGAAAGGCAAGATAAAGTGTGTGAGGTGTCCTTCTTTGTCAGGTTTCAAAAACAGACTGCCATGAGACTTCTGTCTCATCTAGTATTAAAATATAATTTCAGTGATGGATTACAGAATGAGATCACATGTATCTGGTCATCTGACTTTGGTTCCCACACTATCTCCTTTACTAGAGGCAGCCAGAATTTAGCACAGATGTGTTATATTACACACAAAGAGCTTTGCTAAGATCTGTTGCAGCTTCTGGAAGTCATAAAACTATTTTAACACCTCTGCCCTTCCAGAGTAGCTGCTAAGGACAATACAGCAAGGATTCCTAGTCCTTGTTTTCACAAAGATTTCATCTCTATCTGCTATCAGAACTGTAAGATACAAGCTTTATGGCCTACCAGGTAATTTAATGTCAAACTATTTTTCAAAGTTAGCCGGACTGAGATTAACCTCTTCTCTTCCACTATCCTCTGTTGCAATATTAATTCCAATCGTTACCATACAGTCTGACATACAGGTGCATTTTTCTTTCTGTCCAGCAGAACCCACTGTTGGTACATTTTTAACGCAAGCAACTTTAAAAATACATTTTTCAACACAAGCATCTGTTCAAATCAGTTTGATATACAAATGACATATCATTATTTACAAACCTCCATCTAGCTATGCTGGCATATGTTACATATCCACTGCCGTTCTTCTCATGGCATAGCTGGCAATACCTCACATCATCACATTCCCATCACCTCAGTGACCATTGGAACTGTGGAAATTTTTGACAAACTAAATGTGAGAAGTAATGTCCAATGTAATATACTTCAAATTGTTTCCAGGAGTGCACAACGGCAACCCCCAAAAATAACCACAATAATATTGCCCATAGTAATGTACTTCACAGCCTGTATCTACAAATATCACTTAAAGGCTGTACTCAAGTGACAGCTCCAGTTCACCTCAATAACCACAGTGGTGCTCAGTACAATATACATGTTTTGATAGACCAAATGGCATGAAGTACTACTCATAATCATGTAGTTTATATTGGTCCTAACAATAATGCTTAATAGCTGCATCCCTCTTCAGTTAAATTCCACTGGAGAGAGAAGGCATGTCTGATTCACTAGATACATGTAATATTGCCCATAGTAAAGTATTTCATTAATAAGGCAGAAATATAATGACTCCCATAAATACTTGCTGTGAGTTCTTTCCCCCCTTCGACTTCTAGATAATGATTGCATTCTCACTGTAAGTTACCTTACCTGTAATAAATTAATGAAGGGTAAATTTAAGACAGAAGAAGGCTTCAAAGAGATTAAGCATTTGTTTCATCTTAATTGATAACAAAATATAAGTCTTTGGAGTACTAGCTATCTCAGGCTACCTGTGTACTTTTTTGATGTATTAGCAAACTAAAACAATCGAACAAATTAACAAACAAACAAATAAACAATCAGATAAACATAAATAAATAAAGATAATAAAAGAAATCAAGTATAAATTAAATAAACAAAGCTTATAAAGCTATTCTCTCATTGCAAACAGATGCACAGTTATAAGCTTGTTTCTCATGGTTAAATGAAGCAAGGGACAGGTTCTTAAAATATACTTCACATCTCCCATGCAACAGTCCAAATTGCTACAACTTACTTCAAAAATATGAAGCAAATATGGACCAAACTCAGCAAGTACAGTTGTTATCCCAGCTACTAAAAGTTTAAAAGGAATGCTATGCTGCTAAACATTACGATGTACAGTATAAATGATCAAACAGAAATTAGCAATAACTGAATATGAAGGGTCATGTTCTCTGTCCTGCCCCCGACCTTGATGATATCTACTCTCATAATACCATTATGACTAAGCAGACTATGTATGGGTCCCTTTGCAATTCCTAATTGTGCATTGTATCAGCCATTCCCAATATGGGGGTCATATTCAATGTCCATTATAGCATTCAGTGTGACAATTGCCACATCATTTGCAACTATCTTAGTGAATTCTGTGCATAAGATAAATTAACCCACCCTCCCCTCCAGCCCCATATAATGATTAGATCACACCTGCTGAATATAGATAGCATTAACCAATAAGTACGGTTATATTCATGGCCTATAAAGAACATTATAATGGCAAAAACAGCAGACAGACTCTCAGATCCACAAAGATCATAGCATTATCAGGGGATTATAGTCATAGCTCTCAAACTCTTAGCACAATAAATCTCAACAAAGCTTAAAATAATGGGGGACAAAGGCTTAAAAATAGGGACAGATTTTGAATATTGATCTTATAGATGTAGAAAGTTACTAGAATAACAGGGTTTGGATTAGCAGAAATTCTCTGAAGGATATCATCATCTTCTTTCGGCTGTTCCCATTAGGGGTCACCACAGCAGATCATCTGTTTCCATTTCTTCCTGTCCTCTGCATCTTGCTCTGTCACACCAGCCACCTGTATGTCCTCTCTCACCACATCCATAAACCTTATCTTAGGCCTTCCTCTTTTCCTGTTACCTGGTAGCTTCATCCTTAGCATATTTTTCCCAATATACTCAGCATCCCTCCTCAGGACATGTCCAAACCAACGTAACCTTGCCTCTCTAGCTTTGTCTCCAAACCTTCCAACCTGGGCTGACCCTCTAATATACTTATTCCTAATCCTGTCCACCCTTGTCACACCCAGTGCAAATCTTAACATCTTTAACTCTGCCACATCCAGCTCTGACTCCTGCCTTTTTGTCAATGCCATTGTCTCCAACTCATATAACATAGCTGGTCTCACTACCCTCTGGTAGACCTTCTCTTTCACTCTTACTGGTACTCATCTGTCACAAATCACTCCTGACACTCTTCTCCACCCACTCCATCCTGCCTGTACTCTCTTCTTCACCTCCCTTCCACACTCACCATTACTCTGAACTATTGAACCCAAGTATTTAAACTCATCCACCTTCGCCACCTCCACTCCTTGCATACTCACCATTCCTCTATCCTCCCTCTCATTCACATACATATATTCTGTCTTAGTCCTGCTGACCTTCATTCCTCTTCTCTCTAGAGCATATCTCCATCTCTCCATCTCTCCAGGGTCTCCTCCACCTGTTCCCTACTCTCACTGCAGATCACAATGTCATCTGCAAACATCATAGTCCACGGGGACTCCTGTCTAATCTTGTCTGTCAACCTGTCCATCACCATTGCAAATAAGAAAGGGCTCAGAGCTGATCCTTGATGTAATCCCACCTCCACTTTAAATGCATCTGTCACTCCCACTGCAGACCTCACTGCTGTCACACTACCCTCGTACATATCCTGTACCACTCTTACATACTTCTCTGACACTCCCGACTTTCTCATACAATACCACAAATCCTCTCTAGGCACCCTGTCAAATGCTTTCTCTAAGTCTACAAAAACACAATGCAACTCCTTCTGACCTTCTCTGTACTTCTCCTTCAACACTCTCAGAGCAGACATTGCATCTGTAGTGCTCTTTCCCGGCAGGAAACCATACTGCTGATCACTAATCATCACTTCCCTTCTTAACCTAGCTTCCACTACTCTTTCCCATAACTTCAAGCTGTGGTTGATCAATTTAATCCCTCTGTAATTACTACAGCTCTGCACATTACCCTTATTCTTAAAAATTGGTACCAAAACACTTTTTCTCCATTCCTCAGGCATCCTCTCACTTTCCAAAATTTCATTAAAGAATCTGGTTAAAAACTCCACTGCCATTTCACCTAAACACCTCCATGCTTCCACAGGTATGTCATCTGGACCAACAGCCTTTCCATTCTTCATCCTCTTCATAGCTATCCTTACTTCTTCCTTGCTAATCCATTGCACTTCATGAGTCACTATCCGCACATCATCCAACCTTCTCTCCCTCTCATTCTCTTCATTCATCAACCCCTCAAAGTACTTTTTCCATCTGCTCAACACACTCTCCTTGCTTGTAAGTATGTTTCCCTCATTATCCTTTATCACCTTTACCTGCTGCACATCTTTACTAGCTCGGCCCCTCTGTCTAGCCAATTGGTGCAGGTCCTTTTCTCCCTCCTTAGTGTCTAACCTTTTATACAACTCTTCATATGCCTTAGCCTTCGCCACCTCTCTCTTTGCCATGAACCTCATCTCCTTATACTCCTGTCAACTTTCTTTATCTCTCTGACAATCCCACTTCTTCTTTGCCAACCTCTTTCTCTGTATACTGTCCTGTACTTCCTCATTCCACCACCATGTCTCCTTTTCGTCCTTCCTCTGTCCAGATGTCATACCAAGCACCTTTCTAGCCGTCTCCCTTACTAGCTCTGCTGTAGTTACCCAGCTATTTGGTAACTCTTCACTGCCACCCAGTACCTGTCTTAACTCTTCCCTGAACTCCACCTCACAATTACCCTTTTTCAATTTCCACCATTTGATCCTTGGTGCTGCCCTCACACTCCTCCTCCTCTTCTTGATCATCAACGTCATCTTACAAACCACCATCCTATGCTGCCTAACTACACTTTCCCCAGTCACCACTTTACAGTCTCCAATCTCCTTCAAAATGGCCCTCCTATATAAGATATAATCCACCTGTGTGCATCTTCCTCCACTCTTGTATGTCACCCTATGCTCCTCCCTCTTGTTAAAATACGTATTCTCCACAGCCATGTCCATCCTTTTCGCAAAATCCACTACCATCTGACCTTCTGCACTCCTTTGTTTAACACCATACCTACCCATCACTTCCTCATCCCCTCTGTTTCCTTCACCAACATGCCCATTGAAATCTTCTCCAATCACCACTCTCTCACTCTTGGGTACAGTCATCACCACTTCATCCAACTCACTACAAAAACTTTCTTTCTCGTCCATCGTACACCCAATTTGTGGAGCATATGCACTAACAACATTCATCATTACACCATCAATTTCCAGCTTCATAAACATCACTCTATTCAACACTCTTTTCACCTCCAAAACACTCTTAGCATACTGTTCCTTCAGGATAACTCCTATTCCATTTCTCCTCCCATCCACACCATGATAAAACAATTTGAACCCACCTCCGATACACCTAGCCTTACTCCCCTTACATCTGGTCTCTTGCACACACAATATACCAACCTTCCTTCTGTCCATCATATCGGCTAGGTCTCTCCCTATACCAGTCATACTGCCAACTTTCAAAGTTCCGACCCTCACTACCACAGTCCTAACCTTTCTTCTCTTTTCCTGCCTTCGGCCATGCCTTCCACCTCCTCTCCTCCTTCGTCCAGCAGTAGCCCAATTTCTGCCAGCACCCTGTTGGCTAACAGTACTGCTGGCAGTCATTGTTAACCCGGGCCTCGACCAATCCAGTATGTAAATATTTACTGGTGTCCGCATGAATCATTTGGCCAAGTTTTACGCCGGATGCCCTTCCTGACGCAAACCCTCCCCATTTATCCGGGCTTGGGACCGGCACAAAGAAATACACTGGCTTGTGCACCCCCAGTGGCTGGGTTCTCTGAAGGATATGACATCTGAAATTCAAATGTCAGTCATTATTTAGAGACTTCAATCCTCATTGATTTGCTGGAAAACCACAGACTTTATGAGAAATAGACCAGAAATCTGAGGCAAAAATCTGGACATTCATTGAAAATCTGTACAAATGAGAGGTATGGTTATAGTCAATTAATAATCTGTGTGTAAACCTGTTATAAGTCACAGCTAATGCAAACTGAGTGATATCATTTGATGGGAACACACCCATCCAGGATGAAAATAGAACATCATAGAAGTACCTTGTTTTACACAGTAATGAAAGTGTTTGACAGCTAAGAAACTACAAAAAGAAATATCAATGTTTATGGATGCTTAATAAAGTGTGGGTAAATTTAACTGATCTTTTAAAGTGAGTTAAGAAATTAAATTGACATACTGTCCATGGTTAACGTCAACTAACTATATTATGAAAAATTCATTGGGACCATTGCCTCTTGACTCATTTAAGAAATGAAATAGAATACACTGATTTACAGTGACAGATATTCTCACCAATAAAGTATCATAAATGACCTCTGAAATACTTGTGCAAAAGAAAAACGCTTTTTTGTATTAAGACAGTCATCGAAACTATCATCTATTTTACTTCATTTTCCTGCTGTAAATTCTGGACATGGTGCTGTTGCTTATATGTAATGGCACTAATCTGTGCATTCACTATGTGTCTTAACTTGGGTTTTAATAACTGGGTAAGGGATACTTAAATAAAAATATCCTGATCATGATATAGAACTGGTTACTTGTCAGCTGAGAAGTCCACTTATGTAAACTACACAGTGTTGCTCTCAATATTCTCAAGTAATATTTTCACCAAGTTTTCACTGCCAGTAATTTCTTTATAGCTAAGCTTCATGAGTATACTCAGCTGATAACGCTATGATCTTGCTGACCCTGCCTATTTCCCAAAGTAACTCTCCTATAATGTGCACCAAAACAAGGAAATTTCAGGTGCTACCACCTTACAATAAAGAGTACATAATTAATCGGTCCCCCTGAACTGCACAACTTGGCTAAAGCTCTACAGTGTAGACAGCAGTCAAAGAAAGAGAGAGGGAGTGTGTGTGTGTGTGTGTGTGTGTGTGTGTGTGTGTGTGTGTGTGTGTGTGTGTGTTTGTATGTATGTGTGTATGCATATGTGTGTTTGTGTGTCTGTGTGTGTATATATATATATATATATATATATATATATATATATATATATATATATATATATATATATATATATATATATATATATATATATATATATATATATATATATATATATATATATATATATATATCTATATATATATATATATGTATATATATATATATATATATATAAATATATATATGAATATCCCCTTCACTACACAGACACGGCACAAAGCCGACACCCAAAACACTGACACCAAAAGACCAACACACAATACCGACAACGCACAAAACCGAACACCATAACACCGACACCCAAAACACCAACACACAAAACGTAAACTACACATTACACACAACTATACATGCACTAACCTTAACCCAAACCCTAACCCTAAGGTCCGACACAACCGCACACTTACCCTACCCGCACCCTAACCCTAACTCACTTAACCCATCCCTAAACCTACAGTCTGTCACTATCGCACACATACCCTACCTGCACCCTAACCCTAACTCACTTAACCTACCCTTAAACATATAGTCCGTCACTATTGCACACTCACCCTACCCACACCCTAACCCTAACTCACTTAACCCACCCCTAAACCTACAGTCCGTCACTATCGCACACATACCCTACCTGCACCCTAACCCTAACTCACTTAACCCACCCTTAAACATATAGTCCGTCACTATCGCACACTCACCCTACCCACACCCTAACCCTAACTCACTTAACCCGCATCTAAATCTACAGTCCCTCACTATCCCACACTTACCTGTCCGCTCCCTAACACTAAATCCCTCACTCTATCGCACACTTATCAAGTCACGCTCACACCTTCCCATGTCGGTGTTTCGTCCGTCGGGATCTCACCTTGTCGATCATCTGCGTCGTCGGTCTTCTCGTCTCCTTCGTTAGAGTGTCGGCCTTCTGGTGTGTCGGTGTACTGAAGGGGACCCATACATATATATATATATATATATATATATATATATATATATGGGTACACTTCAAAATACTGACTTTCAAAATACCTAAACTCAAAATACTGAGACCAAAACCTCTAAAGCTCAAAATACTGAAAACTCAAAATATTGAAAAAAAAAAACACAGTACAGCAACATAACTATATTGCAGCAGAACTACATACAGAAACATATTACTTTTCTGCAAGTATAGGCAGGGGAGCAACTTAAATATATCAACTACGAGATTGTACTTCACTACACTAAAGGGCTTGCCCCCATGCTTATACTTGGAGAAGAGTAATATGGTTGGTGTTTTATTTGTTTCAGTATGTACTTGTGCTGGAATATAATAAGTGTTGGTATCCTGTTGGTCTCAGTATTTTGAAAGTTAGTATTTTGAAGTGGACCCCTATATAGATATAGATATATATATATATATATATATATATATATATTTATATATATATATATATATATATTTACACACACACACACATATATATATATACATATATATGTACACACACACACATATATATATATATATATATATACATATATACATATATATATATATATATATATATATATGTGTGTGTGTGTGTGTGTGTGATTTCCGTTGGTTTGGTCAACAGGGAATTTGGTTGACATCTGTGTAATCGACCACATTTGGTTGATTATATAGATAGCTGACAAGTGTGCAAGACTGACACTCTACGGGTAGGGGAATATTCCCTTTTCCTGGGGACTGTGCGGTCTCGGAGTTAGAATATCTAATTAGTGGGGGTTGTGCAAAAGGCTTGCTCCTCTGCAAACAATGTTATAAAGTTGCATATGCTGAGGTTCTTCCTTGGCACATGCATACTAGGTAGTCAAAGTTTTGGTTTTCGACGCAGAGTGGTTTATCTTCTGGATGTCAACATGCATGTTAGTTGAATAGCTAAATCGTGTGTGTGTGTGTGTGTGTGTGTGTGTGTGTGTGTGTGTGTGTGTGTGTGTGTGTATGCACGTTTGTGTATGCACTTAGGTTGGTGATAGTGGTATGGAGATGCTGTCAAATCCTATTGCTAATTTACAGCTTGGTAGCAACTGTAGAAACAGCAACAAATGGAAGGAAATGACAAGACCATGAGAAGGGTTGCAGATTTAAATGGACCCAAAGTGCAGATGTAGGATGTCGCCCACAAAACATTGTGAAACTTATTGGATAACCTATATGTTTTAATTCTAGGTATTGCAAAAACAGCAAGGAGTGGAGATTTCGTGAGATCTCAAGAAAGATTGCTGGTACAGAGAGAGAGCTGAAGTCATAGCTGACTCAGGGAATATAGAGACAGAATCATAGAAAAGAACATAAAGAGTTACAGAGTATACGTGGAAAAATGGATACAGAGAGAGAGGAGTAGACAAAGATAAAGTTTATACGAAAATGTATTTTTTTCTCTTTGTATTTATTAAACTAATTTCGTTTGAGCTGATGGCACTGTTCCTGGAAAGGTGAACTATGAACATTCCTCTGTAGACTATATTCCACAACTGAGCAGAGAGCTCTCTGCTGCAGTCACAGTAAGTGGGCTAGTTGGAATTTATTCTGCCAGCAGATGCAGCTGACTGAAAAATAGATGTCTGCACTTGTAATTTAATCAAAATAATCATAATAACAGCAAAAACACTAGAAAATGCCTTCTTCCAATGAACATTGGTGACCAGTTACCCATGTGGTTTCTCTACCCTAATATGATCGGTCATAGTCCTTACTGGCCCTTCAAAGCAATACTACCTTGGCTGAATTAAACACAATCCCTCCCTGTTTTTTTTTTCTGTGTCTTACTAGATTCTCTAGCAATGTGCCCTTGGGAGTTAGAAACAACAATTCCATTTTCTTCTGTAAAATCATCTTCTCTGGAGAATTACAAACTGCAGGAATAATCATCCCAACTATCACACTGTCATAACTTGAATCTAGCTGTTTTCTTCAGTTGCATTGGTTAGTTTCGTTATGTAACCATTGAAATTGAACATCATAATATGGGCAGGGGTAGAGAACTTTAATTATTCCCACCCATGTATTTCTTTTACAGACTGCTGCTTCTCACATCCCAAACAGCTCCATTTTATGCATAGCAATATGGTAGGAGGAGCGACAACAGCCATACTAGCCTGCCTCCTTATAGGTGAATCAGCGGTTTTGCATGTCACTTTTTTCTCATTTTACAAAAGCTGTGACTAGCCCACATACTTAGTAGGACAGCTGCAAACAGTATGAACCACAGCTGACAGATGGAATATGGCAGTCAGTGAATAATAACAATACAAGCTAGCAGTTAGTGCAGTGGTTAAGACTGCAAGCTCTATTTCCTGTGGTACAGAATTTAATTTCCTTCACCCTTGTTTGCCTACTGTGTGGCATTGAGCAAGTCCCTGAAAAGGGATTGTGGGCCTACCACATTAACAAATAGGATTATTATTATTAATAATACAAATTTTATATATAAAAAAATTCTGTTTAAAATTTGCAGAGGCTACAACCTACAAGAACTATTTGCCCCAGCTTTCATCCAAGGAGAAGATATGTGATAACTGGATATTCTGTTATTATCTTAATGAAGCAATGTATAACCCACCTGTCCAGTCCTACTCTCCTAACAACATATGTCCATAGGTTCATAGCTTTATACTAAGCTAATGACCACCAGGGCCTTTGTAAGCATAACCATGCAATGCAACCCAATTGTGTCTCTATGTATCAAGGTGTTTATTATGGGAGGGTTTGGTACTTAGTAAGTTTCTAGAGGTTATATGGGGGAGTATGTTACTTTGAGCATTACTAGCTATCAGAGACATGGAGGCAGACAGACCTGGGGTGAATTTTCAATTTCCCATCCATTGGTTAGGGATGAACTCTGCTTCACATGGATGGGGAGCCTGTTCCAGAGCATGGGGATCCTATGAGACACATATCTGCCTTATCAGTATGCCTTATTTATGTCACAATCAACATTTAAATCCTTGGATCTAGTGGTTTGATGCTGTTTATTTTGTGGATGTGCAAAAGGTCCATCAGAACTGAATCCAAAGAAGCCTTTTATGCCAAGCATAGACCACCTTTTAGCAACATGTAGGAAACTGAGTATAGAGATAGGGCTTTAAGGTGATCCTTATAGGATAACGTGCCTATACCATCAATTCTCCTAGTAAGGAACCTCTGTTGGAATTCCAATGTTTGCATACATCTGGTCAGGTTTATGCCAAAGGGGCATTATACTCAATTTTGGATCTGATAACAACCAAATAAAGTGGCACTTTGATATCATTAGATGTGGATGCCATGCCCTTACTTATAAGTCAAGTGACATAGAATGATTTTCTTACTACCCTGGCCACGTGTTGGTCAAAGGCCAGATTACTGTCTACATGTGTTTCCAGATCCCTGACTACTGGGTCAGGTGTAAGGGGTGTCTTGCCAATGGAGTAATTAGCCTGGCTTGCAGTTTAACAAAAAGGCAGTATAATGCATTTATTGGCTTTGTTTTTTAATTCATGGCTTTGGTACCAGTCATTTCTCTGTGTTAGAAACCTCTTGTAAGATGTTTGTGTCAAGGGGGAATTTATGATAGTTCCTAATTTGCAGTCATTAGCCTTTACTTCTGAGAAGTAGATGGCAAATAGGCCTGGTTTCAGTAAAGACTAATGAGGTATCCTGCTGGTGAGTGGTCTCAAAGTGGAGGTGGCATCACTAATCCTGACTTAGTGTGCCCTGTCTGTGAAGTAGCTGGTAATCCAGCAAGTTATGTAGGGTTTTATCCCCAGTTTCATGAGTGTGTCAACTATACCTAAGTAAAGTATTGTATCAGATCTCCTAGCCAGGTAAAGGTAAGCGGTAGACACAGTTTTCTGCCTCATCCACTGCCTTGGTGACCTTCTCAAAAACGTCCGCCAGGTTTAGTAGGCATGACTTTCCCTTGACAATGCCATACTGGGTTGAGTCCAGTGTTTGAAGGTTGCCTTTGGCTTTGTTGATCATTTTCAAGATTATGTGATCCATGGCTTTGCATATTAAACTAGTCAGATTAATGTCTGTAGTTTCTGTGGCTGGTTGATGTTCCATCCTTGTGAAGTGGGATTATCGTTAGAAACCTTCATTCTCGTGGTACAAACCTGTTTTGAGGCTATAGTTGAAAAATGACTCAAATGGTTCTAACAGGTCATGTTTCAAGCTATGTAGGAAGGTTCACAGGAAAATGTCAGGACCCATTGAGGCTGTATTTTTGGCCCTAGTGAGGACCTGCTCCCTGTTCATAATTGGAGGGGTTATGCTTGTAGGTATTTCATGATGAGAGGTGTGGGGGTGAAATTTGAGCTAGATTTGTCAGCCAGAAGATTCTCTGTGTCATTCTGCTCAGTGAAGGTGGCACCATTGACCACCAGTTTGGCACACTAATGTGTGCTGCCTTTGAAGTTCTGGACATAGCTGTAGAAGGCCTTGTAGTTGTTTTAGCATGTAAGGTTATCTTGACCTTATAATTGCCCTTGTTGGACTTAATTAGCCCTCTTAGCTTCCTGCTTAGTTTAATTAGAGAACCCCTATCATTATGGAAGTTGCTTTTCCTGATTTTAGCTATGCCTTTTTTCCTTTGTTGTATAACCTATTAAGGTTAGGATTCCACCAGTGTGGTTTGTTTTTAGAGTTTGTTTTTGGACTTATTTCTAGTAGGTACAGCAGCCTCTATACAGCCATTTACATGGCTGTACAGGGTCTCTGTGAACAATTCCTCATAGGTTGTTGTAAACTCAGGGTTGAAAGGGGCATTGAAATTTGAAAACTATTGCTTAATAAGATGTAGTTTGCTTTGGAATAGTTCCTAACTGTTACAGGGCTTGGTGGGGTTAATAAGTTGATTTTTATTTAGAGGAGACAGCTTTGTAGTCTGACTTACCAGTGAGGATGTAACACCGGTGGTGGTGGTGGGGTACAGCTCTTGCCCATACTGGTGAGTACTAGGTCCAGTATGTTTAAACCTTTGTAGTGTGTGCGCACTGTCTGGTCAGGGGTATTTGTGTTAACAAAGTCCAGGAATCATTGCGCCTACAAGTATAAAGCAGTGTATGTTTCCCAGTCTATACAGGGGTAGTTAAAGTCTCCCATGAGCAGGAAATCTGGTTTAATGGTGTGTGTCTCCAGGAGGTCTTGGTATAAGCTATAGCATTCTAGGAGGGTAATCTATAGCCTGCTAAGATGTGGGACTTTGTCTGTGGTGATTTACACGTGGATAAATTCCTGGGCATCATCCTATTTAACCAATGTAGAGCTATGCTTGGTGCTAATACAGATTGACACTCCTCCATCTTTTGTCCCTGTCTGTGCAGCCGATTGTCAAAGTGTGTGGAAGGTACTGAAGGCTTGCACTACTGGAGTACTTTCTGTGGATTTAAACCATGTCTTATTAACTGCATAGATGTCTATATTCTCCAGAATGAGGAGAGCTTGTGGGGTGCATAACAGCTAAAACAATTTCCAAAACAGAGCATGCAGCACAGATTTCAGTTAGTTACTTTTGCAGATTTTCCTAAAAAGTCCACTCTGGAGTACATATTTAAATATATAGTAGGCCTATTTGTATTTTAAACTTCAAACAAATTTCGTCATTTTACAAATGCTGTTACTCAGAAGCTTTGCAGTGACATGAGGTTCAGCATTCCTGACGTCCTTGTCCTATAGGAGTATAAAGTTAAAGAGCAGGCACCTCCTAATTTAAACTGGCATTCCAGGCCATGCAGATTTATTATACACTGCTCTTTTATGTCTATAACCTCTAAAGATAATGAAAGGAACAGACAGCAGCACAGGATAAGACTGGAGCACCTAAGAGGGCATTGGGGTGAGTACACCTGCTTTATAATGTCTTGCTTTTAATACTAACAGTAGTAGAGATTCATTCAAAAATGTATAACGTTCATAGGTTAATACTGGGTTAACTACCCTCATGGGCCATTTTAAGCCAAGCCAATTAGCCCATGTGGGAATCAAACACTACACCTTGTGTCTGTAAGGCAAACAGCTTAACCATTATGCCAACCTCCCTCTTAACAAAGGTTGTACACCCTTTACTAGAACCCAGGACCACCTGTGCTCCATCTGTACACTTAACACCTGCTGCCACAGGATATTCCAGTGTCAATTCTGTCATTACTGCCATAGTAAAAATGTAGCAGCATGATTGTCCAGTGTGATTAGTGTGTCTGTGCTGACATCCTGTAGTGGATGTGGACAAATGGGTCAGGATGGTAAGGCACTGCTCCCACATTGTGAGGGTCATCCTTATTAGTGGAATGCACATGCTTCAATATAAAACAGAAGGTCATTTCCTTTGTGTATGATCTGTCAGTAAAATGTCTGTCTAAGCAGCATGTTTTCTTAGTGTATGTACATTTGTCTCAGACTACAGGCACCTTTTAGTCTGTCTAAATAACTTGTCGTGTTAACCCTCTGTCTGCCAGAATGCACATAATGACTATTGGTTCAGGTCTCCTTCTCAGTTCTACATACTAACAGCTTTGTTAAATTCATAACTGTTTTTCTAATTCGCCAAACCAGTAGAATGTTTAGAAAATGAGTGGAATTAACCTGTAAAGTTTGCTAGCCAGGAGTTATATTCTAAGCATATTTATTAACTGCATGTGGTAATTTTAACATTGTAAGCTTGGCAACATAGTTTGCTGTGATATACTATTATGCTGGTTCATGAATCATGAACAGAAGTGTTGTTTCCTAGCATTTAGCAAGTGGATTTAGCTGTACTGCCTTAATGCTGTAACTACTGATAGCATAAAACCACATAGGAAAAGCTGTGTAAAATTCACTGAACTTGCCTGTGCTGTAAACTACTGCTCTGACTGATAGTTGCAGTTGAGTATAGAGTAATGCAGAAGCTGTGGCACTACTAATATTAATGCATGCCCTGCCTGAATGTATAATACTGTTTGCATGCTGTTATGTTAGCTATGTTCCATTTAGAATCCATGCACTGACTCTTTGTACCTTACCAGGTCTTTCCACCCCACCTGTTCTTACCTCGAACGGCTCAATCTGTGTTGAAAAGAAATATTCTGAAAAACTAAAAGAAAAGCATTCCTACACTGTCCCTCACTAAGGAAAAGGACTGCAAGGTCTATATCTTAAGTGTAACTGTTGTGCTAATAGATTGCTTGGCTGAACTGGGTCTACAGCTAGCCTAGGGTCCATAGTAAAAGATAGCTTAACAGTCTTAGACTCCCCTAGTCAGGCTGCTGTAATAAGTAATAAAAAGCATTCTACAGCTCAAGCAGCCTGTATAACACATTCCCCCGGCTTACTTCATCTCATAGTTGCTAAAGAAATAACAAAATATCTGTATAAAATTCAGGTTAAAAGCTTGTCTTCTCCCAACAGTCAGTGAAATTGCCTGGCTAAGCTACAAACTTTGTTTAATACAGTACTGAGTAAAACACAGCTCACTTTTAAAAGAATTGAATAAAATTGAATAAATTGCAGCTCACTTTAAAAGGAACTGAGTAAAACACTGTCAAGTTGTATTCTTTAAGCCTGCATACTCACAGACCCTGAAAATCCTTGTAACTTGGTATAGCCCTGCTCCTCTCGCCCTCGATTTGTTCGAGCTCGCTCTGTGCCCCACCCTGCCCCCAAATTCCACCCGCCCCAGTACTGCTAAATTTAAGCCCAATAAACCACCCCCCATCTTACAACCTATCATTGATAACCTGCACCTCCATACACCACCCCTATCTGCCAACAACCCCCTTAATTCTCAACCCACATTCCTTACCAAGTGCCACTACTATCAAGATGAGACCAATTATATTCCTCTCAGTTATATTGTCTGGGCTATATCTCCTCACCATCTATGAAAAACAGCCCTATCTTGGCTTTCACCATCCCAAATCTCATACCATCTCTGCTCCCACCTTGAGTGAATCAGACCAACCCCTAGCTCACTATAAACCTGTCCTCTCCACTTTTAACAACCACCAACTAACTAGACCGCAGACCATCTCCCCAAAACTAGATATTATCATAAAATAATAAGTAAAGTGCTGAAACTAATGATCACTCTTCATTTTACTCTGATGAGGGATGGAGACATCCACCCTAACACTGGACCCACCGTTCCCACAAGCTCCCAGCCCACTACCATCTTCAACATATGGCCAAATGCAAGGTCCCCTAACTCTCTCCTGACCTGTCATCTAAACATCAGGAGTATTAAAAACAAGGTCCATAATCTTCATGCCCTTCTAGCTACCTACTCACCTGATGTGCTATGTCTTAGAGAAACCTGGCTAAAACCAGGAACTAAAAATTATGAGGTTATTCCACCAAGGTACAACATACTTAGATTAGACCGAAACACCTGGAAAGGTGGAGGAGTAGCAGTTCTGTTTAAAAACACAATAGATGTCACTCTAGCCCCACAGCACCCCCCCTTGTTCAATAATGCAGAAGCCCTAGTTAGCAACCTACAGCTTAACAAAAGTAAATCTATATTCATTGCTTGCGTTTATATCCTCCCAGGCAACAATGCAAATACCCTAGGAGACTTCCTCCAATGGCTTTCCAACACATATCCCCATGAAACTATGGTGTTAGAAGACGTTAATATTGACTGGAACAATTGTTCCTCTGAATCTCCCACCACCCATATAAACCTTCATGGGTATACCCAACTTGTATCCTCACCCACCAGAATAAATAAATCCAACTACAAAGGCAGTATCCTGGACTGGATTATTATCAACAATCATCCAGACCTGTACAACACGGGTACCCTCCCAGATGATATAAGTGACCACCTACTCACTTACATCATTAAGCATAAAGTAGATAACCACCACCAAGTTATTTATAAATCTATCAGAAACAACAAGAACTTTAACTCCACTGACTTTTGAGAAAGAACTCAGAGCATGCAATTGGGCCATACTTAAAGAACATCCACTAGATGATGCTGTAGACTATTTTAATTCTAAATTCCTCTCCATTCTAGATTTCCACGCTCCTATCTGCACCCTTAGAGCCAAAACTAAGACCACCCCCGGCTCTCTAAAGTAACCAAAACCAAAATCATAGCAAGAAATAAAGCATGGGAATATTGGCGCACCTCCAAAGACCCACTTGACCATATTAAATTCTGACAACTAAGGAATGATACCAAGAAAGCCACAATGTTGTATAAAAAAAACTTCTATCAACACCTTCAGCAAAAACACCAGAACAAACTTCAAAAATTTTTGGCAGGCATAAACAAACTGCTCCACCCTGGTCAAACCTCCACCCCCCCCCCAACTTGCGACCTTAAAACTCCAGAGGAAACTGCTAACATCATTAACAACTTTTTTACCAAAACCATCCAGTCACTAGCTAGGCAACTGCCCCCCACCAGCTCCTTTCAAAACTCCTCCACAACCACTACCCCACTCCCTTTCACCTTCCAACCTGTATCTACATCGACCATCTGATCTCTAATTAACAAACTAAAGCCCACTACCCTGGCAGCTGATCTCCTCCCACCAGAATATTTACAAAAAGGGGCAGATGCCATTGCATACCCTGTCTCATAGGTTCATAGGTTGGTACTAGGCTATCGGCCCTAGGGCCTATACAAGCCTAGCCAGAACAATTCCCTGGATATTTCTACCCACAATATTTACTTCCCTAGACCCCTGTCTAGCAGGGTGACTGATGTGATCCCCGGGGTGAATTTCTTATCTCCTATCCAGTCATCAAGGTTCCTTTTGAACAGGGCCAAGAAGGTGCTCTGCTTGACATGTATGGGCAGTCTATTTCAGAGTATGGGGAGTCTCTGGGTCAGGAACCTATCCCTCCAGCATGTTTTGTTCATTGTGATGACAAGGTTTAGATCCCTGGAGTGTGTGACTCTGAGGGATTGGGATTTCTTTAGGTGTAGCATGTCCAACAGCTCAGGTTTGACATGGCCTTGTATGTTAAGCAAAGATCACCTCTGAGTAGACAATATGCCACAGAGTATAGTTGGAGTTTTTTTAGATGGTCAGCATAGGGCATCTGCTTTAGGCCTGTGATTCCTTTAGTGAGGTATTTCTGTGGCCTTTCCAGCTGTTGCAAATGTCTTGTGAGGTACATACCAAACAGGGTGTTGTACTCAATAATGGATCTAATGAGGGATGAGTACAGTGGGACAATGACCTCCTTTTTTCTGGATGAAAATCCCTTAGTGATGAGGTGTGCCACATAGAAGGATTTCCTGACTGCTGTGGCGATGTGGTTATCGAAGGTGAGACCACTGTCCACCTGTATCCCTAAGTCTCTCATCACACTTTCGGTGTTTAGTCTACTGCCACCTATGTGGTAATTCATGGGTACATGTTTTTTCCCAAAGGGGATAACTATACATTTCTTGGCATTAAGCTTGAGCCCATGGCTCTGGCACCAAGCATCTGTTTCTGCAAGGCCCTTTTGTAGAATATACACATCATTTGGGGATTCAATAATGGCTCCCAGTTTGCAGTCATCTATGAACTTTGTTAGTCAGAGTCCCTTAGTGTTGGCCTGTACTTCAGAGAAGTAGATGCCAAACAAGAGCGGTCCCAGGACTGAACCATGAGGTACTCCACTTGTCACTTGTCTGGAGCTGGATTTGGAGTCGGCTACCTTTACAGTCTGGGTTCTGTCAGTACGCCAGTTGGCAACCCATCGAATGACATAGGGATTAATGCCCAACTTAGTAAGTTTATCTATGATTCCAGAATGAGGGATGGTGTTAAAGGCTTGGTGAGGTTCAGATAGGCTGTGTGGACTGCCTTACCCTTGTCCACAGCTCTGGAGACTGATTTGAAGAAGTCAATCAGGTTCAGGAGACAAGTTCGGCCCTTCACAAACCCAAACTGGGTGGGGTCCAGTGTTTGAAGGTTGCCAATGTCTTTGTTTGTAAGTTCCATGATAATGCATTCCATGCCCTGGCAGATCAGGCTCATCAGACTGATGTGATTGTAGTTCCCAGGATCCAAGGTGGATCCCCCCTTGTGGAGTGGGTTAACTGTAGCTGTGCACCACTCAGTGGGCATGAAGCCTGAGGTGAGGCTATGATTAAACATGACACTTAGGCGAGGTGCCAGTTCATTTTGTAGTTCATGTAGTACACAGCCTGGGATGTCATCTGGTCCCATGGATGCTGTATTCTTAGCTTTGGAGAGTGCGGTTTCTATCTGTGTGGCCGTGATTACCGGAATTTGGCAATCTTTTGGTATTAAGATAGGCCCTTTAGTGGGTGAGAGGGGGGGGGTGAAGTTGGCACTAAATTGATCTGCTAGGATACTGGCAATATCCTTGGGATCAGTATATTTAATGCCATTCCATTGTAGCTCAGAGCATATCTGAGCATTGCCATTTAGATTCTTGACATAACTATAGAATGCCTTGTGGTTGTCTTTGGAATCTTTGGAAATTTTATTTTCGTAACTAGCTTTGGCGGATTTTATGAGGGATCTCAGCTTCTTACTGAAGCTGGAAAGGGAGTTTTTTTGCATCCGGGGATTTTCCTCTTTTCTGCAACAGTTTCTTTCTTCTGTTGTATAGTTTATTTATGGCAGGGGACCATCAGATTGGCTTCCTTTTTTGGAGGAGACCGTCTTGATTCTATTTGGGATGGCTTGATTCATGCACAAGTGGATGTGCTCGTACAGTGCCTTAGTGTAGGATTCAGCAGTCGAACTTTCATCTCCCGTCTGCATGGGTGTCATGAAGTTTGTCACTTCTGACTTGAGTAGTATGAAGTGGGCTTTGGAGAAGTTTTTTACAGAGGTTTCATTACTGGGGGGTGGGGGTGGGATGTGGATTTCAAGGGTGATTTGCTTATGGTCAGACCCGACCAATGAGAGGGTGATCACCGGTGTGGAACATCTAGCTCCCATGTTGGTAATGAGCAGGTCTAGGATATTGGATCCCCTGGTGGGACAATGGATTAGTAGATCCAGGGTGTTGGAATTCATGAAATCCAAGAACCGTTGGGAAAAAGTTGTTGGTAGCTGATTAGTTTTCCCCAGTTAATGACAGGGTAGCTGAAATCACCCATTATTAGGGTGTTGGTCATATCTTAATATTTTCCAGTATGTTTAGAAAGGTGTAGTGAGAATCCTGGGGTGTGGTGGGGGATCTGTAGCAAGCTACAGTTTGGATTGCAGTCTTACCTAGTGTTAGTTGCACCTGGAGAATTTCAGATGCATTGTGTTGGTCAACTAGCCTGGAGGTGTGAATATCCTTGGTGAATATGGACACTCCTCCACCTTTAGTGTTTCGGTCTTGGTTTGGTGGCCGAAAAGTGTGGTAAGTGTTATAGCCTGGTATTGAAGGGGTGCTCTCTGGAGCCTTGAACCAGGTCTCAGTTACTGTACAGATATCGATGTTCTCCATTTTAGGAGTGCCTCAAGTGTGCATTTTGAGGTTTAGACTTCTAGCATTGAGTAGCATTACCTTCAGATTTTGCATGTTTGTATCTGTTTTGGTGGTGGTTTTGTCCTTTGAACCTTTCCTAAAAAAGGCACTATAGGGATGGCAAGAGATTTAGCCAGTAACCTGAATCCCAGGAGTGACAGGTGCAGACCATCTCTGGCAAAGCATTGTGGTTTGTCGATCATGTCGTTCCAGGCAAACAGATACTGGATCCTCTTTGAATGACACCAGAAGCTTAGCCAATTGTTGAAATCAATCATTTTGTCCTTATACTGTGGTATCAATTCTGGGTGAAGGCAGGATGCTGCTCAGGGCTAGGGTAATACCTGCCTGGGCCACATGATCCGAGAGTTCTTCCATGTCTCTTTGCATGTAGTCCAGGGAGGTATGTCTCAAGTCATTCACTCCAACATGGACAATGACAGAGTCATATTTGTACTTGTTGTGGAGTGACTTGAGTGCATGTGTTATGTGGTGGATCCTGGCACCCGACAGGCAGCTGACTGTAATTTTCTCCTTGTTCAGCCTGGTGAGTGGGACATCAGTGTGCCCCACTGCCTGACTATAGAGTCACCTACAACTAAACTGCTGGGTCGATAATAATAAACTGCACCTTGACTGAAGCCACTATCCCCTCTCTCTGGAAAGTTTCCCATGTCATTCCCCTTATAAAAGAGGGAATTCTTTAGACCTTTCAAACTTATAGCCATACTATCTCCACTGGCCAAAATTATTGAAAAGTGCATCCACAACCAATTAATGCACTATCTCACCGAAAATAAACTACTGGCCAACTCTCAGCATGGTTTTATGCCACACCACAGCACCACATCAGCCCTCCTATCCTTCTCCTGTCCTCCATCAGCAAAATAAAACATAAAAACACCAATTTTGTATTAAAAACTGCATAATTTGGTAAAGTTTAAAGTAAAGATATTTTACTAAATTTCAAGGGTTTGTTACTTAACACTTGCTTCAGAAACTGACCAATACACTTTCTCTGCTCACGTGTAAGACAATGCATGTGGATTTAAAAATAAATGACAAGGATTATCTGAATTATGATAAAGTTAAATGCTATTTATTTGAATGTTTTTAACTGATTCCCAAAGATCATAGGAAAATGTCAGAAAGAATGACTGATGACAACATGAGTGATTATATTACAGAAATAAACACTTATCATGGTTTTGATACCATCTGTATTGGCCTCTACCAGAACCCCACCTTTGTCCCCTTTGAATAGGTACATAGATTCACACGCCTAGCCAAAAAACCCTACTCAAAAACCCTACTCAAAAAGTTCTCTGCAGCCTCAAGGAGAGAAAAATAAGACAAACCAGGGGAAATTCTGAAACAGCCCATCCAGTTATCTCGGTTTATTTTGAAGGTGACAAGGGTGCTACTCTGCTTGACATGCAGTGGAAGTTTGTTCCAGAGGTGAGGAATACATTAGGATATGAATCTGTCATATCAACTCGTCTTATTTATCTGTTGATGATGGTTTAGTTCCTTTAACTGGGTATTTGAGGCACCATTTGTTCTGTAAAGGTACAGGAGGTCAAAGGGGGCTGGATCTTAAATATTTTGAAAGGTTAGGCACAGATCTCCATGGAGAAGTCTATAACAGACTGAGTACAGAAAGAGGGCTACTAGTCTGTTCTGATAGCAAAGACTTTGGAGGCCACTAATCTATTTAGTTATGAATCTCTGGGATCTCTATAGCTGAGTAGTATGTTTAGACAACTGCATGCCAAAAAGTGCATTATGTTCAATAATAGATTTAACGAGATAGAAGTATAGGGGGAATTAAGACTTCTTTGCATCTAGTTGAGATGCCTTTGAAAATTAGATGAGCCAGACAGAAGACGTTCTGAACTACTATGGAGGCATGACGGTCAAATGGTAAGGAATTACTAACATTCCCTACAATTCTGTTTAACAGATAACATTTTGTGGCTGACCTTGGCTGGGATGAAACTAAAGTGGAGGATAGAAATGAGGAGGACTGGGCTATTGAGTTAACCTCATAGGAGGCTGTTGAGCAGAATGCATGTTTTTAGCTTGTAAATAAACCTGTTTTAGCCTGTTCAGGTTTCTTACTATTAGCTGGTTTACTCCTCTTGGGAGGAAGCAGCTCATGTCCTTCTATCCCAAGGTTATCAGTTGCTTTGACTTATAGTAACTAGGTTTGGATAAGTACTCTACCCCCCCCCCCTTTTTAGGTAATAGGGCTTTATCCCTGTTTGTCCTGTTGTGAATTCCTAGTTTCTTATTACTCTTTCCCTGATTCATTACATAGTCCAAGATTTAAATGTTAGGGTTAACTGTGTTCTAATGTGGAAGGGTAAATAAGAAAAACAACAGCCAGCTGACCAATACCCAGCAAGATTAAACCATGGAAGTGATGAATGTTTATTATTTATTTATTTGTCTTTGTTGACCGGGATATAGTCTGACTGGGAAAAGACACATTTCAATAGAGTCCCCGGGAGAAAAGCTCCACCAAAAGTACATGCATTACTGCATTTACATCATACATTTACAGTTTTAGGGATACAGTTATTGCATAAAGGAACTGTAGAAAGTAGAGTTTGCATTGGTAAACTGTTTAAAACCTTTCTTTAACAGAAAAAGTATTAACTACATATTTTGTAAGACAATGAGGTATTTATTTCACTAGAAATTAGAAAGTGTACATGTATTTTATTAAGGCACAAAACCTTAGTAATGAGTCATATATCTTGAGTCACTGCATCCTATGAAGTTAGGATGTATTTGCTGGTACTGAAGAAGAGACAGGCATGAGGAGGAATGGTAGGTGTGGTAAAATGTAGGATATGGTAGTAGAGAGATGGGGTTTGTGTAACAGGATACAGGTCAAATGTTATAGGTAGGAGAGCATAACAGGATTACTGTCAGGAAGCAGAAAGGTTAGATGGCAGAGGAAAATATGTTAGAGAAGTGTAGAGAAGACTATGGTAATACAGCTTGGGAGATAATATGATGTATGATGAGTAAGGAAAAACATGAATTTGAGATGAAAGACTCAACCTAGTGAAGAGTAACAGCATGACCAAGATAGATCGAGGTGCTGTTTGAGCAGGATTTTGAATTGAGGGAATTTTCCAGTCATTTGGTGGGATGGCATTCCACAGCTTGAAGACATAATAAGTATATAGAGAGTCCCCTGCTAAGTTGTTAGACTTACTTGTGATTAATATCAAATTTTTACCTGATTGGAAATCTGCCATCCATCCCTAGATACTAGATAAGTGATAAGCAAAGCCTAACATCAAGAAGACTGTTTGAACAGACTATTAAATGATGAAGGATGGATAACTAAGTCGACATTCAATGGAAAACAGAGGAACAGTTTCACACTGTAAGAGGAATAACTGACTAAATCTTCAACTACAATGGGATCACTGACTAAATTCACCTGCATCCATTAGGCAATCAGAGATCTGGTACAGTAGCATGCCTGACAGAAGGCACCCCCAATGGACCATTGGAGGTCACTGTCCAGTAGCATGCCTGACAGAAGACAACCCCCAGGGTCCATTGGAGGTCACTGTCCAGTAGCATGCCTGACAGAAGGCAATCCCCACAGATCAATGGAGATCACTGTCCAGTAGCATGTTGAACAGAAGGCAACCTCAAAGGACCATTGGAGGTCACTGTCCAGAACTAATGGGACCAGAGTCACTACATAAAATACCTATAAAGGACTCTTTCAGAGCCTATATCTTTAAGGAGAGAAAGGTACTTCCACTGGTCACTGTGTAAGGGATTTGACTGTGTTTGTCAGCAGGGATTCCAGGACACTGACCACATATTATACACTGAAGTTAGGTTTACCATTGTTTGTGGCTTCAAACAACCTTGAGGTCCTAGTAGAATGTTAATATTTTGACTCTCTCTCTTTTCCCTGCAAGTTATTAATTTTCAACCTCCTTCCTTCTTTTTTTTTTTTTTATTTATTTATTTTATTTTCTTCCTCTTGATTCCCCAGTTTCACCTGTCAGTCTTTTTTCCCAGCTGTGTTAATTAGGTCCATCTGCAAGTCTATCCATTCTATTACATTCTTTACCTGCTATCAGTCCTCTGTTTCCCAGATCCTCATCTAATTCTCCTCTTATCGCCTTTTCACCCATTTCCTCACAGCTCCCACCCCACATCCCCTGCTATGTCTAGCTATCTGTCTATCTATCTTTCTAGATAGCTATCTATTTATAGTACTTTTTCATGTTCTTTCTGAAAGGACTCCAAATCCAAATGTTAACATTTAAAATCCTCTTCATAGTGTATATTTATAACTTTTTTGAAAGAGACATATTTGATTAGTAAAGAGAAAGACTACAATATTTACTTTTCCCTTTGTCAGCTAACACAATGAGGTCAGATCACTGGTATACCCACTAGCTCCTTCTCTCCCCATAATCCTCTCTCCCCACATATGGGGGTCATACTCAGGACAACTCCCTTTACTGGGAGAGTCTCATCTTGTGGATGGGAAGACCTCTTGGCCACTATGGCTATGAATGCCCCCACAAATGGAGAGTGGAGCAGAGATGCTGAGATCATTATACTGTGACCAGAATTTTTTTTTTTGTTTTTTTTTTTTACTTAAGCCTTACGTATCCCTTGACATGTTGGGCTCACTTCATGGAGTAGGCATGCCACTTTTACTGACATGGTTATGTGCCTGTCATTTGTCCATCCACCTTACAATGCAACAGCTTCTTCTTATTACAGTTCCAGCATCACACAACTAGTATTTGAGATTAGAGTGTGAGGTCCCACAACATACACCTGCTCACATAGGTAAGCAGGCATTGCTTCATCAATCCTTTTTCTCTATCATTGACTCTTCCAGTGGCTAGGTTGCTAACAGAACCTTGGTCTTCTGGGTTGCAGTGAGGGTTTGAATGTTATATGCTGCACAGCTCACTGAACTTAGTACTGAAATACTTAGATAAACAAGAGCAATGTTGTATTGCAGTTTTCTGAGAAACCAAAGTAATATTTTTGCTTATATATGACAGTGTCTCAAATTCATGGCATTCATAGACACAGTAATATCAACACCAGCTAAATAGTATACACTTTTGAGAAAGTAATATGTAATGGCCAACTGCTTATTTTTGTGTTCTTATTTTATAGGTTAAAAAGGGAAGGAATATAGTAAATATGCTAGTAACAGATAATGAATATATGCATTCATGTAACAGCTATCAGATGTACAACAGCCACAGTAATAAAAAAACATTGTGTGTAGCTCTGAATGCAATGTATTTGTTGTTTAGCATATGGAAAGCACATGGGGTAAATACACAACTGAATTAAACAATTAAAACATAATTGTGGTAGAAATTGAACTTCTGGTAACATGAGGGGAAGAAAAATAATATAAAATCATGTATCGTTTGCAAAGGGCAACAAGATACAAGATACATACTTAAAGACTATGTACATGTAATTAGAAAATGGCTTTTGTAAATTCTCTAGCCTAATTGTCTAAAATTATGAAACAATGAGCTGGCAGCAGTGTATAATACTAAATTATGAACAATGAGAGGACAAAGTGCATGGACCAACAAAATAACAGATTGCTCCAGAATTCTCAGTAAACACCAGGCCACTGTCTTTCAATTTTTATCAAAATTACTAACTAACTTTTCAGTTTACATACTACCTGCTATTAATACACCTAACAAACCCACATAAATAATGTACATAATGGGTATATCTATGCTTCTCTGCCACTATTTAGAAACAGGAAATTCATTTTAAAGAACCTCCATGGTGCCAAAAATTGAAACATACCACACATAAAGTAGTACTAAAGAAAACATTAGAAGCGCCAACAAATCACAAACTACTGTTGTATTAATGGCTTACTCAAAGCCACATTGTAAATACCATTTTCTTCAAAAAGTATAACATTGACTAGAAGTCCAAACCAGCTTTTTCACAGGTTCATAGATAAGCGCTACGCTAGCTGCCCCTACAGGCCATTGTAAGCCTAGCCAGTTTCCCTTTTGGTTTTTACATTGGCCTTACCCAGCCTATGGCTGATTATTATATATAGCTGGGAATCATACCATAAATAATTTGAGGGGATATATGCATGGGATAAAGCATTTAGGAGCTACATCTATCCATTACAGAAAAGGGGGCAGTCCTGGAATTAATTTTCTGTTTGCCATCCTTGGATCCAAGTTGTGTTTGAATATGGACAGAAATGAGCTTTGTTTTTTATGAATGAGGCATCTGCTCCAGAGTGAAGATACCCTCTGCAAGATATATTTGTCCCTCCAAACTGTTCTGTTGTTGCTCTAGAAGAAGTTTAGAATCCCTAGACAAAGGGTTTCTGATGCCATTTGACTTGCTGATGTGTAGTAAATCCATCTGTAATGGGTCAGAGAGTACCTTGTGTGCCAGATACAGGCCAAATTTTAACAGTCTATAGGATACAGAGTCTAGTGGAATCACAAAAAATGAATTGGCTGTATAACAGGAGGATGAAAATCATGGCAAACATTAGGAGGTGCAGCACCCAGCAAGATAAAAGCACTCATCAAACTAAACAAACAACTCAGAGGACAAAGACTACCAAAGCCAAATTTGAGGTAAGTTTGGCCTCCTACGCAAAGGACAACCACAAAACATTCTTTATGTCTGCAACCTCAAAGTCTATACACAATTGTGTGCAGATCTCATTGTAAATGGAGCCACCTATACTGATCCAGAATATATAACAAACCTCCTGGCTGATAAATTCAGCTCCAACTTTACCCCTCTCTCCACCTCAATCTTCCCTCAGAAAATATCATCAAATATAATTCACCCTACTATCATAGGTTCATAGGGTCAATGGTGTGTACTAGGATAATGGCCCTGGAGCCTTTACAAACCTAGCCCATAGAGGTGTCCTGACATTGTGCCACCCAATGTTAGTTCAGAGTGCCTCTATCAAGTAAAGCCACTGGAGTGACCCCCAGGGTGAACTTTCTATTTCCCACCCACTCATCAAGATTTCTCTTGAAGAGGGCCGGTGAGGTGCTCTGCTTGACATGTATGGGAAGTCTATTCCAGAGCATGGGCAGTCTTTGGGTTATGAATCTACCCCTCCAGCATGTTCTGTTGATTGTCTATAATATAATAAGGTTGAGGTCTCTGTAGAGTTTGGTATGGAGGGATTGGGATTTCTTTAGATGTAGCATTTCTAACAGAGCTGGGTCAGACATGGCTTTGTAAGTCAAGCAGAGATCGCCTCTTAGTAGACAATATGAGGCAGAGTATAGCTAAAGTTTTTTGAGTATGTCCATGTAGGACATATGTTTAAGGCCTAGGATCCTTTTTGTGAGGTACCTTTGTGGTCTTTCCAGCTGTTGCATGTGTCTAGTGAGGTACATGCCAAATGGAGCATTAAACTCGATGACTGGCCTAATGAGGGAAGGGAAGAGAAGAGGGAGACGATGACCTCTTTCTTCCAAGATGCAAAACCCTTGGTAATGAGATGTGCCACATAGAAGGACTGTCTGATTACAGTGGCAAAGTGGTGGTTGAAGGAGAAGTTGCTGTCAACCTGTGACCCCAGATCTCTTATAACGCCCTTCAGTGTTTAGTGGACTACCATTGATGTGATAATTAGTGGGAACTGAGTTTTTCCCAAAGGGTATGATGACTCATTTTTTGGCATTAAACTTAAGGCCACGGTTTCAACACCAGTCATTGGTCTCAGTGAGGCCTTTCTATAGGATGTCCACATCACTTGGGGAGTTAATAATGGTTCCCAGCTTGCAGTCATCTGCAAACTTGGTCAGCCAGTGTCCCTCCGTGTTGGCCTGGACTTCTGAGAAGTAGATGCCAAACAGAAGAGGACCCAGGACCGATCCCTGTGGGACTCCACTAGTGAACTGGTCGGCAGTCTGACTTGGAGTCCGCTACTTTTACACTGTGGGTTCTTTCTGTGCGCCAGTTTGTAACCCACCTCATGATATAGGGGTTGATGCCTAGTTTGGTGAGTTTATCAATAATTCCTGAGTGGGGAATAGTATCAAATGCCTTGGCCAGATCGAGGTAGGCTGTATGAACTGCCTTGCCCTCATCCACAGCTCTGGTGACTGACTCAAAGAAGTCAACCAGGTTGAGCAGGCATGATCTACCTTTCACAAAACCAAATTGAGTGGGATCTAGAGTTTGGAGATTCCCTGTATCCTTGTTAATTAGATCCATGATGATGCACTCCATAGCCTTACATATCAGACTCATTAGGCTGATGGGGCAATAATTCCCAGGGTCTGTACTCGCTCCCCCTTTATGGAGAGGGATGAATGTAGCAGTGCATCAGTAGTTAGGGACAAAGTCTGAGGTGAGGCTGTGATTGAACAGAGCACACAGATGTGGAGCCAGTTCACTTTGTAGTTCATGTAGAACACATCCAGGGATATTGTTAGGTCCCATGGAAGTGGTATTCTTGGCCTTGGACAATGCAGCTTTAACCTGTGCTGCAGTAATGCTGGGTGTGGCACTCCTCCTGTATTGTGATTGGTCCTTTGGTGGAAGAGAGGGGTAAAGTTGGCACTGAATCTGTCGGCCACTATGCTGGCAATATCTGCTGGCTCAGCATAGGAGGTACCATTGTGCAGTAACTCAGAGTAAACCTGGGTATTGCCATGGAGATTCTTGATATAGAATGCTTTGTGGTTGTTTTTAGTGTCTGCCACAATTCTGCCTTCATAGATGGCTTTAGAGGTTTTGATGAGGGATCTCAACTTTTTGTTGAGGGTAATAAGGGAGTTTTTCCAGTCTTGGGACTTCACCTTTTTTCTGCAACAGTTTCTTCCTTCTGTTGTAGAGTTTATTAATGGCAGGGGACCACCAGATTGGCTTCCTTTTTTTGGAGGAGAGCATCTTGGTTCTGTTGGGTATGGCTAGTTCCATGCATTTATGTACATGTTCGTACAGTGCATTGTTGTATGATTTGGCAGTCATGCATCTATTTTCCATTGACATGGGTGCCGTGAAGTTAGCCACCTCTGTTTTTAGGAGCCCAAACTCAGCTTTGGAGAAGTTTTTTCATGGTGGTTACCTTTGCGGGGGGTGTGGGTGAGATGTGGATTTCCATGGTGATTAGTTTGTGGTCAGATCTAAACAGGGAGGAATTGAGTATTGGTGTAGAGCAACAGTTGTCCATGTTAGTAATAACCAGGTTAAGGATATTGCTTCCTCTAGAGGGGGTAAGAATGAGCTGGTCCAAGGCATTGGAACTGATGAATTCCAGGAAGCATTGGGCCAATGTATTGGTGCATGAGTAGTTTTCCCAGATGATGGAGAGGTGGTTGAAGCCACCTAGTATGAGCATGTTGGGTTGGACCCTAATAGTTTCCAGGGTGCTTAGGAACATGGAGTGAGAGTCTTGTGACATGGTTGGGGACCTATAGCAGGCTATGACCTGAATCACCATCTTACCCAATGTTAGTTAGAGTTAGTATCTCAGATGCATTATGCTGGGCTACTAGTCTAGAGGTGTGCATATCCTTTATGAATATGGAGACACCATCACCTTTGGAGCTTCTGTCCATGTTCTGAGGCTGAAAGGTGTGGAATGAGTTATAGCCTGGCAGCACAGGGGTGCTTTCTACTGCTTTAAATCAGGTCTCTGTTACAGCACAAATGTCGATGATCTCCATTTTGAGGAATGCTTCGAGCAAGTGCATCTTGAGATTTAGACTTCTAGCATTGAGTACCATGACCTCCAGATTGCATTTATTTATAGCTGTGACAGTGGTTAATTTGGTCTTTGGAACATCGCCTAAATAAGGCACTATAAGGGTGGCAAGAGCCTTAGCTAATATCCGGAAACCCAGGAGTGACAGATGCAGGC
Source organism: Protopterus annectens (assembly GCF_019279795.1). Classification (NCBI taxonomy): domain Eukaryota; kingdom Metazoa; phylum Chordata; order Ceratodontiformes; family Protopteridae; genus Protopterus; species Protopterus annectens. The sequence goes on along the minus strand of NC_056751.1, from coordinate 91,597,704 downwards.
CAACTCTGGCAAAGCATCGAGGACTGTCAGTCATGTCATCCCAAGCAAACATATACTGGATCCCCTTAGAATGACACCAGAAACTTAGCCAATTGTTGAAGGCAATCATTTTCTGCTTGTACTGCGGTATCATTATGGGTGACGGTAGGATGCTGCTCAGGGCTAGGGTCATACCTGCCTGGGCCACATAATCCAAGAGCTCCTCCATGTTTGTTTTCATGTAATCCAGGGAGGTGCATCTCAGGTCATTCACACCCATGTGAACAGTGACAGTGTCATACTTGTACTTGTTGTGGAGTGACCTGAGTGCGTGTGTTATGTGCTGGATTCTGGCGGCTGATATACAGCTGACTGTTACCTTCTCCTTATTCAACCTAGTGAGTGGGACATCAGTGTGCCTCACTATCGAGTCGCCTATGATTAGTGCATTGGGCAAGCTGTTTTGCCTTAGGGGCTTAGGTTGAGGAGCACACTGTGTAGGTGAGCTATGTGTCTTGTGGTTTGTGCTGTGTTATGGTTGAGTGCATTTCTATCTTGGAGGTCTCTGCTGTGTGGGTAGATTTCTATTGAGAGCCTCCACGAAGGTGGATGTGGGGTTTGTGTTTTTATGTGAGAGCTGTGATGGTGGATGTTCTGGAGGGCTATGTGTTGTTTGTGGTGTGATACAGGTGTTGACCTTCTCCTCTTGACCAGCTATTCCGGTCTTGGCTTGAGAGTGCATGGCTTCCAGTTTGGATATATAAGTGCATCTCTCACAAGTTTGAGTGGTGGGAGGTAAGAGGAGAGGGTTGTCTGTGTACATGAGGCAGTTGCTACACTGCCTCAGAATGCCCAAGTTCACCAGGTTAATAGGAGAAAGCACAGGGAACTGACCTTTATACATGCCAGGAGGGATGGTCATTATTACTAAGTACTGGAGCTGTTTCCTTAATTAGTCTTTACAGGAAAAATGTCACCCAATGTGTCTGAGTCTGTACAGAGCACTGCCAAGCACTTGAGGGGAAACTAATATGTAGACCCTGAAATTGTAAGGATGAAGTATTTAGGCAGATATTCTGAAGTTAGAAAAAAATCAAGCAGTACTTACTGAAAAATAAAGAATTAGCTTGTCAAGAATGATGAAAAGAGGGGAGTCGCATGAATAGTTACTGCCTGGCTACTACTAATGCTGGTCTCAGCACAGCTTCCCTCTGTTGAGATACAATACTCCTTTGGTTCTTCTTTCACCAGAAGCAAAATGTTAGCACCAATCCCAAGAAGAGAAGCAGGCCACAGCCTGTTTGGTGATCCACAGTCTTGTCCCAGATGATTCAAAGGATATCACTAGGGAACATGTCCTTAATGCTGTCTCCAAGACCAAGAACACTGCATCAATGGGCCCAGACAATATCCCAGAATGCCTTCTAAATAGCATGAAACATGACCTATCAGGGCCTCTGGAATTACTATTTAACTATAGCCTCCAAACAGGCTTCATGCCTCTTGAATGGAGAAAGGCAACAGTCATCCCTCTCCACAAAGGTGAGCCATCTACAGATCCTGGAAACTACAGACCCATAAGTCCCACTAGTCTTATGTGTAAAGCCATGGAAATAATTATCATGGAGATGATCAACAGAGATATAGTAAAACTCCAGACACTGGACCCAACCCAGTTTGCTTTGGTCAAGGGCAGATCATGCCTACTCAACCTGGTGGACATCTTTGAGAAGGTCATCAAAGCATTCGATGAGGGCAAAATCATTCACACTGCCCACCTTGACCTGGCCAAGGCATTTGACACAATGCTCCACTCAGGCATTGTTGACAAACTCAAGAGGTTAGATAAAATCTGTATGTCACCTGGTAGATAGCCAACTGGCTCACAGAAAGGACCCAGGAAGTTAGAATTGGGGAGTCCGCCTCTACAAAGAGGCCAGTCACAACTGGATTCCCTCAGGGATCAGTTCTTGGACCTCTCCTTTTTGTGATTTACATCTCAGAAGTCAAGACCAATGTCAGTGGTCTCTGGATGACTAAATTTGTAGATGACTGCAAATTAGGAGGTGTCATTGAATCTTACACTGACACAAATATGCTCCAGGAGGGGCTGACACAGACAAACAACTGGTGTCAGTGCCATGGACTAAAACTAAATGCCAAGAAATGCATAATAGTGTCCTTTTGGAAGTCATCCATCCCTAGTAATTATCATATTGGCAACACACCCCTTAGAGTTGACCCAGTAGTCAGGGATTTAGGGTCACACATAGATAGTAATCTAGCCTTTGATCATCACGTGTTTACAGTGGTTAGGAAATCATTCTATGTTGTGCAACTTATAAACAAAGGTATGACATCTAAGTCCAAAGAAGTCATTGTTTCACTGTATTTGGCATTTGTCAGACCTATCAATGAGTACAATGCCCCCTTTGGTATGTACATAACCAGCATATCCAACAATTGGAATGGCCACAAAGTTTCCTTACTAAAAGAATACAGGGCATAAGTAATATGTCCTATGCAGACCACCTCAAGGCCCTATCTCTGTATTATGTCTCCTACAAGCTTTTGAGGGGAGATTTATGCCTGGCATACAGAGCATTTTCACACCCCACTCTGATGGACCTCCTGCATATCCACAAAACAAACAGCACCAGACCTACCCATTCTAAAGACTTAAACCGTGCCTGTATAAATATGACCTGCTGGAGAGATAAGTATGTATTCCAGAGACTATCCCATCTATGGAATAGGCTCCCCTATCCATGTGAAGCAGAGTTCCTCCCTAACCCAATTCAAGTGTAACTTGGACAATTGGATGGGAAACCAGAAATTCATCCCTGGTTTGGCACCTATGTCTCTAATGGACACAGGTAACCTGTAAATGGTTCATCTCCCAGGTCCATGCTTATACTTATCAAGGGTATCAGAACTTGTGAGAGATTTGGGATGCATGGCTATGCTAAAGAAAGTGGTCATTAGCCTAGTAAACACCTATGAACCTATAAACCTATAGTGACAGGGCTTTGAGTCGGTCCATGCGGAACATGTTGTTTAGGCCTTGTATCCTTCTAGTAAGGTATCTCTTTGGACATTTCAGTAGTTGCATGTGTCTGGGCAGATACAAGCCAAAGTGGGCATTATATTCAATGATTAGCCTAATGAGGGCTGAGTAAAGGGGGGGGGGGTGATGAGATCCCTAGATCTAGACACAATCTCTGTGTTTATAAGCTGTACAACACAGAAGAACTTTTTTACAACAACGGACATGTTGGTCAAAAGTTAAGTCACTGTTCACAACAACTGGGTCAACTCTTAGGGGTATATTATCAATCTGGTAGTTCCCTGAGGTAGATGACTTTTCAAAGGATATGATAATACATTTTTTTGCATTTATTTTCTGTGCATGATTTTAGCACCAGTTATTTGCTTGGGGCAAACCTTCCTGCAGGTAGATGCCAAACAGGAGTGGTCCAGCACAGAATCCTGCGGGACTTCACTGGTGACTGGTCTATTTGTTGAGGTAACCTCCCCTATTTTTATTTCCTGCATTCTATCTGTGAGACAATTAGCTATCCAGCAGGTGACATGAGGTTTATTCCCAGTTTATTTAGCTTTTCTACTATGCCTGAGTGAGAAATTGTGTCAAAAGCTTTAGTTAGATCAAGGGTATGTGGTGTATACAATTTTACCGTCATCCATTGCTTTAGTGACCTATTCAAAAAAGTCAAACAGGGTTAGCAAGCATGACCTGCCCTTGACAAATCCAAACTGAGATGGATTCAGTGTTTGGAGATCCCCTATGTCCTTATTGATTGGTTCCATTATAAGTCTTTCCATGACTTTGCATATGAGGTTGGTGAGACTTCTGGGTCTGTAACTGCGTGGGTCTCTGGTATGTCCTCCCTTATGCAGGGGAATGACTGTAGCTGTTCTCCATTCACTTGTTACAAATGTATGGAGGCCGAGGTTGAATAGAGTTGCCAGGGGGGGCTAAATCATGCTTCATGCTATTTAAGATACATTCAGGGATATTGTCAGGTCCTACTGATGCAGTATTTTTAGCTTTTGATTGCAATTTTAGGACTTGCTCTTGTGTGCTGGCTGGATCTGAGACAGTTTCAGGTTTACCTTGAGAGAGAGGCAGAGAGAAGAGAGGGAAAACGTTTCAGCTGACTTTATCAGGCAGCAGTTTCACTATATCTTCAGCCTCAGTGTAGTTAACATTTATTTATTTTATTTATTTATTTAACATTTGTTGACTGGGAAAGTCCGACTAGGTTCCACAGATCCTGTTTTCAGCAGACGCCCGGGGAGAATTTCTCCAGAAGCATGTTTTTAAACTATCGTTCTGTACTGATGTCATGAACATCATTCACAATCAACTCAGTGCATTGCTGTGTTGTGCTTTTGAGAGAATAAACATAACTAAAAAATGTGTTGTGATTGTCCTTGGCTTGGGTCGTTAATTTGGCCTCAAACTTTGCTTTGGTGGATTTTATTAAGCTCCTGAGGTTTTTTTTCTCCATTGACAAGGGCTCTGTCATTCTGGGAAGCTTTCCTCTTACTTTTGGTCAAAATTCTCATCCTTTTATTGTAAAGCTTGTTGATGTATGGTTCCACCATGTGGGTTAGTTTCTGGGGTTTGTCCTGTACTTGTTCCTATAGGGTACAGCTGCATCTATGCAGCTGTTTAAATGTTGGTGTAGTGTGGCGGTGTAGATTTCCACATATTTAATGGTGTTAGCTGAATGCAGAGGGCATTTGAAGCTTATCAATGTATCACATTGGAGAAGGAGGTAATCTGTCTTAGAGAAATTTCTAAGATACCTTCAGTGGAAGGGATCTGTTATTTCAATTTTATTTCAACAGAGACAGATTTATAGTCAGATCTAACAAGTGACAAAGACACCCATGGAATTGTGCAACATGCCTCCATATTAGTAAGCAAAGTTCCACGTTGTTGTTCCCCCTAGTCAGTACTCTAGCTAATTTTTCCAAGGCATTTGTATTGATGAAATCCAGGAATCTCTGTGCTTGTGCACTAGTGGTGGTGTAGGCCTCCTGGTCTGTAGTTGGATAGTTTAGATCACCTCAGAAAATACTATTGAGTTTCAACTGAGTGATTATATTTCCTGTAGATAGGCATTGTAGCTTTGTTGCGTCATAGAGGGAGTTCTATAGTTAGCTAATATATGCTACAGGATCTTTCTGATGTTAATTTGGAAATGAAGAAGGTCATCATGTTGCTTTACCAACCTTGATGTGAGTCTCTTCTGAATGAAGAGTGATACACTTTCACCTGTTTTCCCCTCCTTCTCACTAGGAGGTCTAAATGTGTGGAAGGTGTTACGTCCCTGGACAGCTGTCAGTGCTCTCCACCATTTCAAATCGTGTCTCATTCACTGTACTGATGTCAGTCTCCTTCAAGGTGAAAAGGGCTTGTAGGGAGCAAAGTTTCTCTTTTTTATGCTCCTAGCATTGATCAGTAACACCTTCATATTTTCCTTTGCTTGTTTCATTATGCTTTTACATTTTTTAGGTTGCAATTTCCTAAAAAAATAAAAAAGACACTATGGGGGTGAACAATGTCTTTGCCAAAAACTGAAACCCTAGACAGGACAGATGCAGGCCATCCCTGGTGAAGCAGCATGGTCTGTCGATCACAGTCTCCTAGACTGAAAAATATAGGACCCCCCTTGAATGACACTAAAAACTAAGCCAATTATTGAATTCAATTTGTTTGCTCATGTTGCAGCATCATCCTTGGAAAAAGGTAAAATGCTGCTCAATGCTAAGCTCATACCTGCCTTGGACACATAGTCTAAAAGCTCCATCAATTCTATCTTCATACAGTCCAGGGAGGTGCAACTCAAGTAATTGACACTGTCATGAGCTATAACTGAGTAATACTAGTACTTGTTCGAGGACTTGAGTGCATGTATGATCTGATGGATCCTGGCACTAGACAAGCAACTAATCATCACTCTTTGGTTGCATAGTCTGATAGGAGGCACATATGTATGTCATAAAACTGAGTCACGTAAAACAAGAATGTTTGGTTGGGCCAATATTTGCCTTACAGGCTCATCCATGACTTTGGAACCCCTTGTTCTATGTGAGGAGGTAGGATTAACTTGCTGAGTGTAAATGTGCCTGTGTTGTGTTTTGGTGATCTTTGAGGTTTAGGCAAGTTAATCTTTAGAACTTCAGCATATGATGGATTATATGCATTGTGATGGCCTTAGAGAGGTGTGATGCATGGTATACTGCTCATGACCTTGGTGTTTGAGTTTACTGTGAGTGAGATTTTTGCCTCCACAGATATTATATATGTACATCTCTCACACACTGTGATTTGCTATTTGAGTAATATGTGATCGTCTTTCAGAATTAGATGATTCTTACACTTTTTGAAGACACCCATCTCAATCAGGCTGACTGCAGAAGTTGTGAGGAAGTGGTGGTACATGGTTTCCATGGGAATGACTCTGGGTGCAGGGGCAACTATAACTGTTTGGAGTTTGGTTAGTTTAGAATAATGTTTGGGGGGGCTTGCTTCTGAATATTTAAAGTTCAATACAAACAAAGTAACCTGGAAACTTCTACTGCCAGAAGAAATCAGTAATCTAATTATAGTTAAAACTCATTAATTTAACACTTAAAACAGTGCAGGCAGTATCAGTAGACTCAGTATTAAGCAATTTTATGAAAGGACTTTTAGCTTGGCCAGTAGTTTTAGAGAACAGATTTTACAAAATGATACTTGGGTGCTCAATGGCAACAGTCAATAAACAGGGAAAAGGAGAGACCTATGTTGTCAAATTATCTAAGGGACAGGCTGTGATACCCCCTGTCTAGGCCAGTAATCAAGGAGCCTGAGTCCTCACCACTGACACTAGAGAGGGACATTCACTTGGAACAAAAATAGATACACACATTATTTCCAGATGCAGCTCTCTGCATCAAGCACAATTTCCGTTAACAAAGGCAACACACTCAGTCCACAGCCTGGATTTTTCTGTCTCCCTCCAGGTCCCCAGTAAGACACCCCCCCCCCACTGGCACAGCCATAGAGCTGAGTCCTCAGCTGAGTGTCCAAACCAAGTCCTCCAGCACCCTCTCTGTGAAACCAGTGCTTCATGACACTGCTCCAAACAGCTGCTACACACACTCTTTGAGATCTGATTTTCACACACACACACACACACACACACACACACACACACACACACACACACACACACACACACACACACACACACACACACACCTGGGAAAGGCTGGCACAGATTTACTATCTATAAACTCTTCTGCCCAAACTATAAGGTAGTTGCTGCCTCCAGACACTCCAAAGCCATTTACTCTAAGGCTCTTAAAGGGTACTCAGTTATACTGAGTGAAATTAATAGTACAAATGGTAGTGTTTTTACCAATACAGTAAGGCTTTCAAGAGTGGCCAAAGAGTCACCAAATAGATATGAGTACTCTCAAAGATTAAAATATTCTCTAAAGGACCAGCTACAATGAAAATGTTAAATACATTGAATAATAAATAATAAAAGAACATGAAAATACTAAATATCTATTATCTATTTACAATAAACACCAAGAATTTCAATCATGGGAAATATTAAAATAACACAGATGGGTAGATTCATACAGATACAGAAAAAAACAGTACTTTGACTAATCTCACTATAGTTTCCTGACTTATCTAAAGAATTACCATTCCCTGGTCACTTACTAGAGCAAGGCAGGATGAAGTAGGTAAGGGGTCCTTCCTTGTCAGGTACCACAAACAGAGTGCCTTGAAACTTCAGTCTCATTTAATAATAAAAAACATAATTTCAATGATGGATTACAGAATGACATCACATACATCTGGTCATCTGACTTCTGGTTCCCATGCTACCCTCTTGGGTAGAAGCTGCCAGGAGTTACCACATGTGTCAATAATGTGAACACATAGAGCTTTGCTAAGATCTATTGCAGCTTCTGGACATCATAAAAGAATAAAACACTTCCACTCTTCCTACAGGAGCTAATAAACCATTCTCTGGCACAGACATTTCATCTCTGGCTGTAGTTAGAACTGTACAATACAATTTTTATGGCCTAAATTAAGTAATTTAATTTCCTACTATTTTTCAAAGTTAGCTGGACTGAGATTAACCTCTTCTCTTTCGGTATCCTATTTACAACAGAACAATCTGATATAAATGTATATATTTTTTTGTCCAGCAAGACACACTGTTGATACATTTTTAACACAAGCAGCTTTACACATTTTCAACACAAGCATCTGTACAAATCAGTTTGATATATAAATGACATATAATGCTTTACAAAATTCTAGCTAACTGTGCTGGCATATGTTACACATCCACTGTCCTACTTCTGCTGGCATAGCTGGCAATACCTCACATTGTCACACAGGCAACCACAAATACATTGGGTTTAACAACATAAGTACAACAGAGTTGGTGGAAGGAAAAAATGATTAGACCCTTAATCCTGAGCTAACAGGTTTGGAACTGCTTTAATGTAAACACTAGTCCTGAATTAACCTGACAAACACTCAGTACATAAAGAGGAAACTATTTCATTCCACATATTGCATTTCATATATAAAAACAAAGTACCAATTTGAGATTTAATTTCCATCAATTTCCCTACCTGCAGATATGTCAGTCACTACCTTAGCTATGTTCCATATCAGATATAAACTTGACAAGGGCTTCATGGCCTTACACAACTCCTTTTTCATTCTATAGCAGAAAAATAAGTTGAACTATACATAACTCATTAATGTAAAGCATCTTTTAAAGCCATAGTCAAAAATGCTGCACACAAATAACAACACTGCAAAACAACAACAGGACATACACATCTCATATATCTCTCTGTGTGTGTGTATGTATATATGTGCGTGCATATTATTTATATATCTATATATATATATATATATATATATATATATATATATATATATATGTATATAGACAGATATATGGATATGTGTCTACATCTATATATGTATGTATACACACATATATATATATATATATATATATATATATATATATATATATAGAGAGAGAGAGAGACACACACACACACACACACACACACACACACACACACACACACACACACACACACACACACACACACACACACACACACACAAAGTTAAGACAGGAAAAATAAGGAGGGACAGATACAAGATAGTATTTATTAATAAAGGGCACTAGATCAGACCACATTAAGCAGATATATTAGTAATGAGAGATGGACCAGTTACAAAAAGCTAACAGAAGTCAATATAAAGAAAGCCCACAAGTCAAGTGTTGGCCATGTTGCAACCACCTACACTACATCTGTAGTATCATTGAAGAAAATGCCAAACAATAGATTAAGTAGCGATATGCAAATGGGGACAATGAAACAAAGTACAAAAGAAATATACCTCGTCACCAGTCCACCGATAGTAAGCTTGGAAGACTACATACTACAACTCCAAGTCTGTTGAGTTAATTATATCAAATGTTAAGCAGATGCTCTCAAGATTTTTGAAGATGCAAGTGCTTTCATTAAGGAATAGTGTTTCTGGTACATACAAGTGGTTGCAGTGAGCAGTTATCTTGCAAATGTTCATTGGCTTAATTTGGAGACTGAATCAATGTGCTGACCATAAACTTATGTCTCTCCTTTCAGACAGGAGTCGGGTCATAATCTTATGATATCACACTAAAGAAACAAGAAAAATTAAAAATGCACAAGTTAAGAATGCATGTCCACACACAAATACACTAACATAAATATGGGATATGTTCATACTCATCTAATATAAACAAACCATTTAAATGCAGTATTCCTAGTAGAAACTGATTTCAGTTGCATAAAAGGGTCTATATTAAATCAATGAATGCTTAAAAAAGCGAATGCTGATTTATCAACCCCATGTAAGTGAAAGCTTACAATCCTGAACACTCGGAACAACGATTTTTTTCCCCAGGGAAAAAAAAAATCTCTGTTCCACAAAAAAAATAAATAAATAAATAAAAATAACCCACACACACACACACCCCTACTTAAATATACCAACTCTGAGATTGCACTACAGTGACGAAAAGGGCAAAGTAATGGAGGCGGCTAAGCAATTTCTTTCCAAGGGAAAGAAATTGCTTATATGCCGTTTCATTATTTTGCTGTTTCATGCTTTCAAGTTCGATCAAGATGCATTTGAAGGATTGCATCTTTGATAGGAACTCACATAAAATAGCTCTTAAGACAATTTGAAGTGTTTACATTATGTGGGGGATGATACATATATCTATCATCTGGAGTAACTGACTGTTGTAGGATAATTGTGAGAATGGAAGACATGCAACTTACAGTTTTTGTCACTATGTCAGATTGGTAGGTCCTAATGGCACTGACAGAAGAAATGACCTAGTACCATTTTTTACTGCAGGAGAACCAGGCATATATATGGTAAGAGACAAAGGTCTGGCATGTATTAAGAGAGAAAGCTGCCTTGTGCTGACGGAGAGACACATCATGTTCAATAAGAGAGAGGGCCGATGGATAAAATGCTATTGAGACTTTTTTTAACTGTGGCAGGTACCATGGCAAATTCCACCTGAGTTAAGACAGTGGTAGTATATAAGCAAATCTCAGGCTACATGCAGCATTGTTCAGTTTCTATATTAGGTGAAATGAAATGATCTACATTCAACAGAAGTGAACTGCATAATGGACTCACTATATTCCCAAATTCTTTACTTAACCATGCCCTTTGTAATCAGATTTATGTATCAAACAACTAGCCTTTTGAATCTGGATTTCCTTTGTATATTCCATGTAACAGAATATATGATAAGAACAACAATGCAAGGTATTAAGGGTTCAGTAAATCCTGCCAGGTCTGTAAACTCTACCTCTTTTATTACTAAAATATGAAAATACGTATGATGATAGTTCCCTACATTAGTAAATGTAACACTAAACATTTTAAATCACTCAGAAAGGGTGCAATCATCTGGATATACCCAAACAGCAAGAAAAAATAATTCGGGAATTTCTCTGCTACAGTATATATTATACATCATACACTGCTCAAAGAAAAATGTTATCATTAAGTGATCATTTATTGAGAAATGCTGTGGTCTGATGTTCAGGAATGTGGCCTTGGTGAAACATGGATACAAAATTCTGTGCTTGTACATTTTGCTTCTCTGGCCATTGTTCCAAAAGAACTTGGCTGTACTTAAATATGTTTCTTGGTATAGTTTCCTGGGAGCATTGCAATTCTTTACCATAGAAATGATGACTCAGACCACAAGCACATAGAAGCTATTTTTACAATTCTGCTGTTAGCTTCCAAACATCTACAAAAAGTACCAGTGAAAATAAGAAACCACCACTTGGGCACTCTGTATAAAAGTTAAATTTCCAAATGTCTGCTGACTTGCCATTTAGACCATAAGTTCCAGAAAAAAATACTATCTGAGGAAATTGAATTATACGCTCTGCTTCTCAGCATGTAAGACAAATGGATGTGTTTAGAGCTGTGATACAGTAGCAAAATTTAGAATGTCTTATGTTACCAGTTAACATGTTATTCAGCAACAGTGACTCATTTAAAATAATACAGCTCAGCAAATATCCTTCTATTACAGCATCCTGTAAGACTGCAATTACTGATAATAAGCAGTCTGTCAATGGGGAATCCAGTGCATTATCAAAATCTGCATATGTTTAATTCTCCAACACTCATATTTATAGCAAAGTTGAATCAGCTGTCAAGAGTGGAAGAAGGTTTAAGTAGGAAACCCATTCTGGCAGTCAATATAATTAAAGAATGAGGTTTAACAGGTAAACTGCTTCGGTGGAAGATATAGAATTACAGTATACAGTATAATGATATTTGTGTAGGTGACACATACATTGCTTGTGTTCTTGGTTTTGTACTGCAGATTTCTGCAGTGAGCAATACTCTTATGGGCTGCAGATGAACTGTAACAACGTAAGAAAGGCATAAACTACGGTGTCACAGATACAAAAGAATTCCCTGGAATACAAGACTAGACCATATTTAATAGTACCAATAGCTATGCCAGATAATTGCAGATAGCAGCAAGGAGAAACAAGTAAGACGCAAATGAATGCAATGTTCAAATTTCGTACAGGCAGGAGGGCTGAGCACAGTGGTGTAGCAGTTAGTGTTGCTGCTTCACAGTGCTTGGTTCATTTCCTAACTGGGTGACCTCTTTGTGGGGTTTGTATCTCTCTCTTTGTCGAGGTGGGTGTTTAGCAATTGATTTGGTTTCTTCTCCATCCCAAAGCAAAGCATATAGAATAGGTAAATTCACGATACTCCAAACTGCAAGCGCTTTCGTGTGTGTGCGCATGTGCGGGTTTGCGTGTGCGTGCGTGTGTGCGCGTGCGTATGTGCGTGTGCCTGCGTGTGCGTGGGTTTGCGCGCGTGTGTGCATGTTTGTGTGTGCGCGCGCGTGTGTGTGTGTGTGTGTGTGTGTGTGTGTGTGTGTGTGTGTGTGCGCGCGCGCACATGTATACCAGTTCTGATATGGACTGATGTTGTCAAGGATCATTTGCCTTCCTTGTACTTGCTGCTGGCAGAGATGGGCTCTGTCACCCCTGTAGCCTTGAACAGGATAAACTGGGAATCAGAAGAATGAACAAATTAATGGGAAGGAGAACTAGAACACTACTAAAATGAGTATTTCATGGAAGCAACCAGGTAATAAGGAACATGACAAGGGATATTGTTTATGATAGTGACAGCTGTAGTGACAGTGCTTTCATTAGTATTGTTTTATTTATGTATTTATTTTGTAAACATTATGCTGGGCAATACAACCTTTCTGACAAGGGTTTTCAGTAGAATTTTGTAACCTTTATGACACTAATGGATTGGAATTTTACAACTGATTACAGTGATAGGAACTAGAAGTTGGGGATGCTGAAGTACATGGTTTCCTCTTTTCTGAAAAGGTGATGTGCTTCTTGCAGGAGTTTAAACAATGAGAGAAGACAGTTATGTGAAGTTCAGCATTAAAGGCAGACACATTTATCAATAGCAAAATAAATGTTGAAACTGATCATGCACTAACAGTGGCAAGTGATTCACTGAAGGCTGAAAATATCAGAGGGGCCTTTATACAAACCTGGTATATCGTTTTGTTTCTAGATCACTTTGTCAAATATATGAACAATGGCGAACGTAAGACAAACTTATATTGATGATGTGTTCAGCAAACAGTCTCCTTCACTAATCTGGTTTAAAAGAAAAGATATGAATCCAGTCCAGACAACATCTAGATTGAAATGGTCACTGTAGCTATTTTAATCTTTGATTCCTATGATTTGTTTCAATTTGTGATACTGGAGTCCCTAAAACAGATTTGGAAAATCACAGAACACTTTACTTCTTTTGTTTGTTTATTTGAGTAGGTGAACTGATATTTCCTAGACCCTTTTGTGACCCAGGTTGTCAATGAATATTGTTTTTATAGGGACATGCATACAAGTCCAAAGAAATAGAGAGTGAATTTCTGTATCACATGATGATGAGAAAAGTTTCCCACAAAATGCCCATACAGGTGGGACACAATCAGTATACATGCAGGTGTTTTCAAATCATTACTTAGAGAAGGTATATTATACAGGTGAACTGCATAGGTGGGAATATATATCTGCCACAGCAGGGGGAAAGCAATCAATTAGTATTAACTCACTGTAAAAATGTTGCTAACATGTTTTGCTTTCTTATCCACCAAAAGCTAAATTCCTTACAGGTATAGCACTATTACCTGAGGTTCTATTGCAGATTCTACACCATGAAGATAAAAAGAGTGCCACTATTCCTGCTTGACATGTGTTAAGCCTCAACCCCACTGGTTGCTAAACAGCTGGATATGTCAACGAAGGTAAGTCCCATCACCAAAGCAGAATGTTCCTGGTAGCAGGTAAAAGAAAAGTAGAGCTAATATTTTCAGCACAGAAATGTGACCTTACCCTGAATATGTAGCCTATATTTTCAGTGATTTCTCTTAGCAGCAATGTTCAGAAATCAGATGGTAAAGAACATAAGTTAGAAGCATGCTGTTATGCATAATTTATCAGTCTACATGAATATAAGTTATAATCTTTTGTCATGTATGCACATAGTTGAAAGGAATCAGTGTGACAGGGAATTGCTCATTACCCCAAAGTACAATGAGCCTGGACATGATTATAGTAAGAGTATGTGTACTGAGGGCACGGCCCCTCCAGCATTGAGGAGGTGAAGAGTTTTGTAAAAATGAGGAACAACTTTTCAAAATTTATCAAATAGAATTTAATAATATTTTTGTAACCAACTGTCTGTTTGTTGAGGGTGCCTTCATAGATCAAATAGGTATCCAGATCCCTTAGGTATCCACATGCAATAAATTTTGGCCTGGAAAACCAAACTCCAAAAGCTGCTGTTTGTCATACACCCTCCAAGAAGCTAATAAATTAATGTAGGATTGTTCCCTATTACCTAAGATCTGCAGGCAGTCGATTCCAAGATGGTGGTCATCTGAGAAACACCCTCTCCTCTTAGCTCCATCTAAATTCAATAGGTTAACCCTATCAACTCAAGATTATATAGGCTAAGACCTTGTACAAGCGAACCTTTACGCTTCAACTTTAAATATTTAAGGTTTTTACACTAAAACTAATAGTTTTAGTTCTCTAAACCTGCTTGTTTTAACCAGAAACTGAAAGCTAACGAAGCTACATGAGGCCCAAGCTTTCAGCATCGGATTAACTGACAGCACCCACGAGGACAGAGTCGGAAATTACAATGCCAAAGGAACCTGAGACTATGGATATTCAAACCACAAAATCCAAACTATCCGCCATCTCCACATCACCGGAAAAAGAAGCAAAGAGGTTAAGATCATCCAAATCTGTACAGGAGCAGCCAAAGGATCCGATTAAACAGAAGGCCGACAGATCACTACAAATGGATGAGCTGAAAAGTGCTCTGCTACCTCTGCAAGCGATCATCCAAGAATTAACTGTGAAAATGAGCTCTTTCGGCTCCTCGATCAATAAAATAGCTGACCAACTAGACCTGGTTGAAGGGAGATCTAAATCCAATGAGTTTGAAATCGATCACATAAAAGAAGAATTACAAATGAAAGACAAAGTGATCAATGACATGCAAGCAAAAATCCTGGATCTTGAGGCTAGAAGTAGGAGGAACAACCTGATTATTAGGGGTTTGTCTGAGAAATACGAACCAAATCAACTTCTTGAAGTTACTACACAAATCTTCAGCAATTTATGTCATGAGAGAAGCCCTCTGACTAAATACATCATTGAGAGAGCACACAGAGCATTGCGGAAACAGCAAACCACCGCAATCCTGAGACCTGTCTATGTCAAAATGCTTAACCATCAGGATGTGCAAACTATTTTATCAGCCTACAAGAAAGCAAACCATTTCTCCTGGAATAACCAAAACATTGTCATTTTTCAAGATTTACCCCTTGAAATAAGAGAGAAACGCCGCAAACTCTCACCCTACAGTGCTGACCTCATTTCTCATAAAATCAAATTCCAAATGAAATTTCCTTCTTCAATATCATTTACCTACAAGGAAATGAAGTTCTATATGTCCTCACCCAAAGAAGCGGATTCTATCTTTGCCAAATGCTTTGGTTCAACCCCAACCAATCGGTGAAGCCCCCAACTACTTCGCTCCACTTGCCGGAGGTTCTTACAGCCTTTCTAGTCCTTCACTGCTGTTAGTTTGTCTTTATTCACACAAATCTGCAACTGGTCTTTTTATTAATCAGCTCTTGAGTCTCCCTTGCTATGATAGGAACTTTCAATAGTTCCTGTTGCTCAGGGGATCCATGAAAATGGTGGTTAATCCGAGACTTGACTGATGTACCCCTGAAGCCAGAAGTTGAATGGTTTACATCCTTTGTTGTCCTGGAACGGGTGCATAACCTGGAGAATGTTATCATCGACAGCTACGGGGAGCGCTTACACCTGGATGATATGTCATTCAAATCTCCTTAGAAGTTGGTCTGTTCGGATTGGAAGGGTGAGAAATAATATCTTCCCTGGATTTCCTTTAATAGTTATGCATGGCAGAACCAATACACTTTATTTTCTGGGTATGCGAACCTCGATCCAATCTGCTGGAGTGGACCAGAGGTCAGTTGCCTGGTGTGTGAGAAGTTGCCTAATATTAACTTGTCTATTGCAAGTCGCTAGGATGTCTATGCATGTCCCTTGGTGGCAAGGGGCTTACAGCTTGGACTGATAAAAGATATGAAGGACTAGCGTATGCAGATTGGTTATTCCTCCGGAATTGTTATATCCCACTATTATTAATAACTGGTGAAACCGGGCTATACCCCTTCATAAATATATTAGTGTTCACTCAGGAGAAACTTCAATCATTAATCTAAATATTTTATCTGTAAATTTCTAGAAGCCTCTTGAGCTTTGTTTACCTTCTATATGTGATTAGTGTTAATTTTATATATATATATATATATATATATATATATATATATATATATATGGGTCTACTTCTATTCGCTGACAGCCCATTTCACTGAAACCCATTTGGTCGACAGCTCATTTCATTGACAAAAGTATTCAAGGCAAAAACCTGGGATTTGCCCCCCTCCCCACTGTTGTGCAACTGTGGAGTTGTTATATATAGTTGGGGGTGTGTGGGGGGCACACATATGTTTCCTGATCTCTCCTTTCATACAGATTACTCTCTTAAGTATCTAGGAGTTTCTTATGACCACTCTTCTTCTTCTCTTCTACAATCCAACTTATCAAAAGCCTGGCTTTCTATTTCCCAAGACATTTCGAGATGGCAACAGTTAAAACTCCCAATGTTAACTAAAACTTCTATCATTAAAATGAATATACTTCCTAAACTCCTCTATCATCTCAACTCTTCTCTATCTTCAGCTTCAATTCTTTTCCTCAACAGAATTCATAAAGCCCTTGCAAAATTCATCTGGCACCCTAAGTCGGTTAGAATCTCATACCAAAGACTTATATTACCTAAATCTCTGGGGGGCTTGGCGATGCCCAATCTCATATTATATTACAGAATCATTCATGCGAATAGAATGTTCGCTATTGCTAATCATCATCCAAACTCTTCTACTTGGACTCCCTTGTGAGTCAAAGTGTGGTATAATCATGCCCTTAAAAATGATCTTAACCCTAGAGCTCTACCTTTCTTGAATAAATTAAACCTTAAGAAACTAAAGTTACATCACTCCCTGAAGGGGTTAATTAAGACTTTTCAGGAGCTGTTCCAATATCTGAACCTAGGTAATGCTCTCCTACTATTTCAACCTATTCATCTGAACCCCAATTTAAATCTGAATGGTAAAATGGTCAACATAAGCAACTACCCATTAATTAAGAACTTTATCTTATGGGATATGTATAAATTCAACCACCTCTCACTAACAGATCTTCGAGCTGCTTTGGCTTTGCCCAAGAAATATACTATTATCCTGAGGCAATTAAGAGAGCTCACCTCATCTTTTCTTCACAGTTGTTTGCATTCTTGTTACTACTACTTTTTATACCTGTTACTAAAACACTTTCTAATACCTAAAAGATCATCTCTACTTGACTCCAAGTAGACTTTTTTTCTTGCTCTACCTAACCTTATTACCTTGATCACGGCACTCACCTAGATAGCACCTCTAGGCAAACCCCCCCAAAAAAGGCAAGGCCCCCGAATCAGTCCTTAAAGTTTCTTGTCTAGTCCTTCTTTTGTCTAGTCCTTCTAGCATGTCGAGGGATCAGTTGCTAGGCTCCTGTTGCTGGGAATGTGAGGCAATGTTACAATTGCCTCATGTACACGAACAACCCTACAATCCTCCACAAAACACAAATACTCCTCTCAGATGCAGCCATGAAACCCAAACGAGCCAAACTGCTCTCTCCGGCAACTGGCTGAGAAGACCAGTCCATCTCCTCAAGGTTACCCACACACACTATAGACCCACAACACACACTATATTAGTACCTCTCAAATCATGTACATAAACACAAAACACAATAACATACATACACAGATCAAGATCTACCAACTACTGAGATCAAAATCTAGACCAACAGCAGAGGCCACCTCAGGACACAAACACAACCCTCATACACCTGCAAACACAAGACCGTAACACAGAGCAGTCAACAGCCCCAAACAGTCAAGGCCATGCCAGACACGCAGACACACTGGGTGACCAACACTCCAGACACTGGACACACGGACAGACTGCCACCACCGAAGAAGGTCCCAAGCACAGTGCCCAGCCTGTCGGCCAGAATCCGCTCCCATAAGCACTCAGGTCACTCTCTCTCAACACAACAGGACTCAGTCATTGCACGCATCTGTATGGCGGCTGTAGGCGGCGCTCCCTTGGACTACCTGCTAGAGACACTGAGGGCTCTCTGATTCAGGTACTGGCAGGAGCTCCCAGATATGACCTTGAGCCAGTATCCTGCGACCTCACCAACTTCACCAAGACAACCAATAGAGATAAGAGAGATAGCTTTAATGGTGAAACCCAAACTCAGGTGTCATTCAAAGGGGATCAATGTCATCTGCCTACCTTCACATGACATGTTGACCCGGCTCTTAAAGGATGATCACGGCTTTATGTCCTGGCTTCAACTGGATATTAGCGATATTGGCAAACCCCATGGTACCTCTAGGCAGTGCCTTTTTAGGCAAGGCTCACCCTCTAAACCTACCCTTGTGAACACTAAAAAGGAAAAACTAAGGGTAAAAGTCCTAAATCTCAAATGCTGCCTTTTCAAAATGCAAGACAGTATGGAGAACCCTTCTCAGTATGGAGAAGGAAAAATGTCTGTCAAGGCTCCTGAGAGCACCCCAGCGCATAGGACCCCAGCACTATCAGGTTTTACCTCTTATCATATCATGCCCGCCCCAAAACCGGACAATACCAAGAAAGGAGGGGGTATCCCTCAAGACAGCAACCCACCCACACCTCAAGACTGGTGGCCATCGCGATGCATCGGAAACATCCACAAAGCTGCTCTGCAAAGGCAATGTACAGGCCACCCTCACAAACTCAGGAACCTCATGGCTTCACAAGAAACACTAGGGACACATGGCCTTCCCAAAAACCTAGATACTAGGTGACTTCAAGCATGTACACCAGACTGGGAACTTCACTCCAGAAGCCCAAACACAAACACTAGAAAGTTCCCAAGCCACAAACACTCCAAATGCCATGGAACAACTAGTCCTATAAACACAAAGGAACAAAACATACTTGACCCCACCAGAAGCCCAAGAACCCTGAACACAATGTCAAACACATCAGAAGTATACCAACACTGGACAGATCAGTCACTGGACCAATCTAAGCTAATCAGATCATGATCACCCCACCTGAAATTAAAAGACACCCAGTAAAGGGAAAAATGAAAAGAACTTCACACTTCTAATCTCTAGTGTCTCCTTTCTAAAGACTAGACCCGTGGAAACAGTACTCAGCAGCTGAATCCTTACAAAACTCTTCTACCAGCATACTTAGGACTGCCTGGATAAGGCAATCCCAAGGAAAACAAAGACTCGGATAACCAAAGACCAACAAAAACACTCTGTCTTACCCCAGCCACTGCAAGCCTCCCCAGCTCCCAGAGGAAGCTACTCCAAGACAAAACAAAAATCATAAAAGGTAAAGCACCTTGATTAAAAGGGTAAAACCACAGAGCTCTCACTCCCCTTTCCAAAAAAAAATTAAAAGGAGAAAAATAAATAAAATAAAGCAAAAAGACAAGAATAAGGCTGAAAAATTGATGTTAGAAACCTGGAGAAAAATCCCCAGATAAAGTAGAGGAGAAGAAAAAATGATGACTCAGAAGATGATCCTACAGACATTGCAGACATATGCTGTAGAAGCAGGTTCAGACAGACATTCTCCCCTCCCCAAGTTCAAATATCTATACTCTCGATTGCAGCCCCAGATAGATATCAGCCCAGCATTGCAAACCCCTCTCTCAAAGCAAAGCCCCCAAGCAGAAATGCTCTCTGATGAATTGTCCCGCATTAGCTCCGCGAAATCAACGACCCCTTGCTGTGTGGACCTAACTCACTGGGCAATCACTAAGTCTTACCTCTGGATCATTACTTCATAGTGTACACTGCAACTGTGTAGCCACTCTGGGAAGACATGGGTGCCACTGTGGTCCAGCTGTGGGCGGGCGCCCCCTGCACCGACAAGCCTACCGCCGCAGCCATGGAGAGGCCTTCATAATGGACCTCATAGAGAAAAGCATCAATAGGGACCCCATAAATTTGGACATGTCCCAGTACATTTTTGTTTAGGCACTTCATGCCTTCTAAACTTGGTCAGATCATTGAAACACTCCTGCCAAACTTTTTGAAAAGGAAAGAATGTCCATTTGAAGCCAACCTCGATCTCCACAGCCTACCGATACAGCTAAGGCCTTTCGGGTATCATTGAAATTGTCATCAGCTTAACTGGAAACCTTCACATCACAGATCAGCAAACAAACTGGCTAAGTGAACAGCAGAACCCCACAGGTCAACTGTTGCTGGCGCCATGTCAGACTCAAGTTGCTCAGTGTCCATGTCCAAGGAGAAACCAGTCTGGGCCCCACTCTCAGTTAGCATCTGTTTTCTTGTTAGGCATCTAACACAGGAGGTACATGCAACACAAGGTTATGGGTGACGCTGCAAACTGTTGATACATAGCAGAAAAACATCTGACACAGATATCCTTCAGAAGGGTCTACCTTCAGAAGGGTCTCACGAAACCGGATACTGGCCTAATGCCATGCCCAAAATGCATAGTCATACCCTAAAAAAATAAGTCCTTCGACCTAGCAACAACCAGTGGCAATCCAATGAGTACAGAAGAAGTTAACAGAAGACAGGGACAGGTTGGGGGGACAGGTGTTGAGTAGTCTGTCATTAGACACCCAAGTAGCTAAAGTAGTTAGAGTTAGGAAGACCTTTGCCCACCTTATCATGAAGGATTCTCATCTAGATCAAAAGATCAAGGGAGGCCTCAGTCTCCCTATACTCATCAGACCAATGATTGAGTACATGCCCTGACCCGAATGTATCTGACCTGACACTTGCAGCAGCTGGAGGCCACAAAGTTCCTCGCAAAAGGATAAAGGGTCTCATCTCTCCTATGCTGCCGTTGAAAGAACTCCAGCTCTCAAGCACGCACACTCACTCAGAGGCCTTCACCTAACATACATACAAGGCCATGTCAAACCCAGATTTGATGAATGTGATTCACCTCAAATCTCTCGTCGTCAGAGCCACAAGGCGGGAGACTTAAAGGCGGAGACTTACTATTAATAGGGAGGGATAGAGGATCGTGCTGAAGACTCCTCATCCCATGGAATAAAATCCCGGTATATGTGAGGCCAGAGCACGGCACTGGCCCTGTTCAGACCTCTTGAAAGATGGATCTTGGATGCAGATATGGGAGAGGGATTACCTCAGTACCACAGCTACCTCATGTCACTGCAGCACAACAAAAAATAAAGGGTATAGTTCCCAAGGGGTGAGGTAAGCCACAAAACAAACAACTATGGGCTAGGCTTGTAAATGCCCTCGGGCAGATAGCCTAGTATGAACCTATGAACCTATGAACCTATGAACCTATAATCCCAGTTCTGATGTTGATCATAACCGCGTAGCAGACCTATTACAAAACTTAGTTAGTAGGAAAAAACATGCTTTCTATAGCCTATAGAACCTTTTCCTCATTTCTAAATCAAGGGAAACTTATTTTTGTGGATTACTGGGAGCAACAGGGCTCCTCTCACCACAGCAGAAAGCACTATCAATAAAATCTATTCTTAAGTATTCTCCCTTTAAAAAGTTTTTGTATACACAATTTATGGTTACAAATAACTTATATCTAATTCCGGTCCACTTGAATAAATTTAATCCGAATGTTTCCACTTTATGCTCCTGCTGCTCTTGTACCCGTGCTGGTATCATTCACATTCTGTGGTTTTGTAGGCACTCTCACAGCATCTGGTGCTCTCTCAAGGTAAGGCTGGACAAAATGGGTTACCATAAATCTACCTTATCCTGGAAAATGGCCTTACTACACATTACCAGCCTTAACCTACCTAAATTTAAACTTACAGTCCTAATTACACTCTGTCTTCTAATAAAATTTTATATTACCAAGCACTGGTTTGACCGCTCCAAGATGTCCTGGAGGGACTTTAAGAATCTGGCAATTAAATATATTACCTCCCCAAAACTGCTAATAATTAATCCCCGCAAACGAGCTTCATACCAGGAACTATGGGATTTTATTTTTCTTCTTTTGACTGATGAATAATGAGCACTACCCACATGTCACTCCATGCCCCTTGCTCACTACAAACTCTATTAACCAGATCTCCCTACCGCTGGTGTAGGTCCCCCTTTGTGATCTTGGCCATGGATGTTTTTGTCTTTTGATTCCCCCCATTTCTTCAGTACTCTGTTAGTTGGTTGGGGTGAATTGCAGTATGGTAGACGTTGTATCTACACTACCTTTTAAATCTAGTTTTTGGAATTTTCTCTTTGTGTAGCATTTTCCTTTCTTCCTTGTACACATTGGCACTTATGTATATAGATTATGATTTTTGATCACTTATGTAGTAATGCTTAAGTTCAACTCATTTATTGTTGTAATAATGTGTTCTTCTTATTATGCCTGTTGTAGTTATTAAAGCAAATAAAGTGTGTTTTGAAAAAAAAAAAAAGATCTGCAGGCAGTCTATCAAAATGAAGATAGACAGTTTAGGGCAATCAGGATAAAACCTGATAATTTTGCAGTTTTTCACCAGTGTTGTTGTGATGTTGTACCCTCTCCTAAAGCTGTACTTCAGGGCTTTTTATGGAAGGTGATTGGTTATAAAGAGTTGACATCTCAGAGTTACCACTTTCCAAGAGTTTTTCCCCCAAAAAAGAAGGTGATTGTAGTAATCACTTCACCACCATCACAAACTAGACTACTGTAAATGCTTGTTTCAGACATCTCTTCTTTGCAGAACCACTTCACTCCTAACCAAGCTGCCTTCTTCTCTAAATGCTTCATGAAACCTAAAGCATTTCAAACTTCACCTCAATAATTTATTCTTAATAGAGGTGTTGTTAATGGAACATGTAGTCTCAGCATCTTGTCTTACTAGGAACACTTGCTCTTCATTGTACATTTCTCAGCAAAGTGCGTTGCATAAATATGTAGACACTGTTAGTAGGTGTGAGTCTATGAACCAATTGGTTTGCTTGTGTGAGGATATAATCTCACATTGTTTTCCAATGTGTCTGCTGCATCTCTTCCTGACTCTAACCCTGTAACCTCTTACTATTTTCCCAGTATATTCTTAAATCTCATAGCTGTTTCAGCCTCTGCAACCTTTTAAGAGTCTTTCTTACTGTGCCCCTGACTTACTTCTTCTTGGGGGGTTATATTATACCTATACCAATGAGACACCTTCACCCCACAATACAGCATCACATTCATATGTCCTGTTCTTCTCTATAAGATATTGTACCACATCACTCTCTGCTATCTTCCTCATGTCTTCTGGAGAATAATTCACATCCTTTGATTCTTCTTCATTTGACTTGCACTAATAATATAATAAATATAATATAATATAATAAATATAATATAATATAATATAATATAATATAATATAATAAATATAATATAATATAATATAATATAATATAATAATACCATGCCCTCAAAGACAAATCCTAATGAATCTCTTACACCTTTACAGGACAAACAGTTACACAATCACCAAAGGCAAGGATCTGAGCTTTCACCAGCATATAAATAAAACATTTTGGAGGGGTGGATTCATTGCTCACTGGCTGCCAAATCTCTTGAACAAATTGCTGCTGCAGGTTAAACAGAGTGACACCCTTGTCTCCTTCAAGACTAGCCTTTATGATTAGATGGGTACATGCAAGTTCATCCTCACCTGACATATTTTGCCTTCCTGGATGTGGGGAGCACACAAGTTTATAGGTATATACTAGGCTAACGATCACCATGGCCTTTATAAGCCTAGCCTTACAACCCAACCTAATTGCTTCCCTGTGTATCATGGGCATTTATTAGGAAGGAGTATGTTAGTTAGGAAATTTATATAGGTTATATGGGTGGGTTATACTAGTTTTGACCATACTGTCTGCCTCTGTCTATCAGTAATATGGGGGCCAGACCTGGGGTGAATTTCCAATTTTTCATCTATTGGTCAAGGTTATGCTTAAATAGGGGTAGGGATGCACTCTGCTCCACATGGATGGGGAGCCTATTCCAGGGCATGGGAATCCTCTGAGATACATATCTCTCTTACCAACCTTTCTTATTTATGTCACAATCAAAAGTTGAATGTATGGATCTAGTGGTTCTAATGCTGTTCATTTTTTAGTTGTGTAAAAAGTCCATCAGGGCTGGATCTGTCCATCAGATCTGGATCCAAGGGTAGTATATAACAAAATGCACATGGTCTTCAGACTGACTTGCTTTGGCATTCCTATGATCCTATATGTTATATTATATTATATTATATTATATTATATTATATTATATTATATTATATTATATTATATTATATTATATTAAGGTCCTTCTGGACTATATGGTTAACTGCGGGTTAGACCTTACTAGTAGCACTTTGCAGTAAAGACTGTGAATTACCACTTCCAGATGACTTTTTTGCAGTGAATGAACTAATGCATTGAAGCCATCAAATGTTTTATTTATTTGTTTGTTTTATTTTATTTATTTATTATTTATTTATGTATGTATTTATTTTTATTTCTTTATATTTGTTTACTGAGGTAGTGCACTGATCTCAATGGAGGGGGAGGGTAGGTTTGTAGTGTTGATGAGTGACAGGCTGCTGAACACATGGAAGAAAGCAGTGCATGAGAGTTTGTATGTGGTAGTGTCAGAGTTCAGGGATCAAAATTCTGCTGCACTTTTCGACCAGTCATCAGGTTGATCTCTATCCAGAATTTTTTAGATTTGACTAAAAGTGAGATTTGTTTGTTTTGGTAATAGTTGGGTTTTGTGTCTGCACTGCAGATGGATTGTTTGGCTAAATTGCATATTGAGGTTTTGGCTCAGGAATCTGCATTTCCAATTGTGCCATGCTTCATCACATAATTTGAGGAGGTGTTTGAGTTCATTAGATACCCAGCCATGTTTATGAGGTCAGCGTAGCCTTTGTACTAAGGGAGAGAATTTGTTTTGGGAAGGTTGTTAGCTGCTTAATTTGGGGTGTTTTATGACAAGTACATGAGACCAATCAGGGGTGGCAAGGTAGTTTTGAAGGTTATTGATATTCTGAATGGTTTTGGGTCTGAAAGTGGTAAGTGTGGGGTTATATTTTAATGTTAGATTATGGAATGAGAAAGCTATGGGACAGGGATCACTGAAGGAAGGTGCCTGTATGATAAGTTTAGATATCCTTGTAGGATTATTAGTTATTACCAGATCTAGTAAGATGTACCTATTGGATTGAAGGTTTGGACTAGTAGCTTTTGAGATGATTTGGTTAAGACTTAAGCTGACCAGGAGTTCTGACATATCAATGGCTTTTGGCCCTGAGTAATTAAGTCTGAATTCTCCAAGAATGATTAGCTTACAGTTTTTGGGTGCTTTGGTATATATTTGTTGGATGAGGGTATTGAATTTTGATAGTGAAGCCGGTGGAGGTAGGTGTGCATTGGTGCTAACAGGAGGTTTTTGGTTGTTTGCTGGAATTTTTAAAAGAATCAAGTTAGAATATGACTCTGAATTGCTGTTAACTTGTTCAATGATTGTGGGGTTAAGGTTGCCTTTGAAGCAAATTAATGCTCTTCCCCAAGGCTTTTTGCCTGTTCTGTAATCTTGTAGGTATGAATAGTTTGGTATGAGGTGGTGAAGACTAGGGGTGTCAGGTTTCAGTCACATTTCTGTAATAGCAATGATGCTAAGATTATGTTTTATGGTAAAGGCGTTGATTTGGTTGGTTTTATTCTTGATGCTGCGGGCGTTAAAGAGCAACTTGCTTGCACTGAATGTTTGATTATTCTTCATACTTCTGCAGCTTCTGCCTCATTATCTGGTACTTTCTGATGTGACTGCTCTGTAAGGAGTCTCATGTCACCAGCAAAGAAGAAAACTTGGACTTCCAGCTCTTGCTTATTGTCATTTATGGCATTCTTTTTTCAGTTTTCCATTTGTGCTTTTTGTTCTTACTCCCAGGATTATTCTTTCTCCTTACCCACTCCTCCTAGTTTTTCTTCCCCCATGTTCACATACTGATTCCCTTTGTAATCTAACCATTAGTGTCAATCACAAATATATAAGAACCACATACATAGTGTCTTGCGTGTACCTCCTCAAGCTATACCCCTGGTGGTGTGACCATTCCTT
Source organism: Protopterus annectens (assembly GCF_019279795.1). NCBI lineage: Eukaryota > Metazoa > Chordata > Ceratodontiformes > Protopteridae > Protopterus > Protopterus annectens. Next base: position 91,571,209 of record NC_056751.1, on the reverse strand, counting down.
TCTCCTCCAATTATTGAAGCCATCCCAGTGTACAATTATTGATCTTTATTTAAAAAAATATTTTGTTCCTACTAAGAACCACTGGAAGTTGTTTCATAACCAGTGTGTTGAAATTTGCATAAGATTACCCTTTCTGGTGACAAGAAAATAAAATTTATCAGCCTTAACTTCGTTTATGTTTTCTTACTAGTACCAATTTAAACATGATTTTTTGCTGAAATTTCAAGGGCAATGTCTGTAGACCACAGAAAACCAAGTCTGGGAATACAGATATGGAAAACAGGATAATAGTGAAGTTTTGGTACTTTGGAGTACTTCCATTGCTCCTGTGTACAGTGATCTCAGAGTCAGTATGTATAATGAATGGGAATGTGTGGGACACAGCCTCTCACAGTGGGGATGTAGAATGCATTGCCCACCCCAATAATAGCAATTTCTTTTTTGTATCTGTGAGACTCACAAGTAAAAATCTCAAATTTCTGAGAGACACTCCCTACATTTTCATCCTACAGAATATTCAGGTTGGCTAGAGTTTGTTAACTTTAACCTTGGTAGTCTGAACAATAAACATTATTATCTTGAAGAGTAATGTGCATTTGAGAACCGTGATGGTTATCTCTGACACAAAGCTCAAGTTTGACTTCATTCTCCCACAGCTCCTTGATGTTCACAATATGTGACACAATGGTACATCTGACCTTCATACTGATAGAGGAATTGCACGTCTGAAAACGTTAAAAATAAACCTTGTCACTAACTCCCACTGAGGTATACCAGTGTTGCTTAGGTTATCTTAGGAGATCACACTAGCCTGTTCTTTACAGATGACCCGTGTCCATAACTAGTTTTGAAGAAGTTTCATTTCACTACCGGCTTTATCTCTGGACATTCAAAATTAAATGATTTATTTATGGGCTCATTTATTTATTTATATTGTTTCTTGACCAGCAAGTCCAATGGGTGGAGTCCATTTACTGTGGAAGTTCAGGAAGAAAAGCTCAAGGCATGAGGATATTCATTAACAAAAATTTTGCAAATATAAATATAATTTCTCCAGAGGAAAAAAATATCGATGCAGATAAAATATATTGTGAGTGCTATCACCATGAATTAAATTGATATGTCATCTAATCACTATTTTAGCAAGCCTTGAATGACAAACCTATTAAATTGGTTGAGTTTTGACTGACAGCTTTTTTTAACAAGAGGCAAGCCGCCTTACACCCTTAAGCAGGAGGCTTTACCTCTGCACCACCTAAATTAACTCTGAGCTCACAAAGCCTAATGGTAAGTTATTAAGGGTGTTGATGGGACCTCATTCAGTTGGATAGGCTCATAGGAAAACGAAACTCTGGAGGATGAGTCACCCAAGTAAATAAATACTGAAAAAAACAGATATAGGAATCAAACATAAGTAAATAATATTTAAAGAAATTCATATATACATTACTTACACAGTGACAGTTGAATCTGGTCTTTTGAAATGTCATTAATGATACCTGAGCTAAATGGAAACATCAGATGTAGGGTTGTGTATAACCACTGAATACAGATAGAAGTTTATGACCTTTGTATTTTCAAAGAATAGCAATTAGTCAACAGTAAACTTGGTTTTCTATTATAAATGCAAACAAGATGGATATGTACAAAACATACTCAGGAATAATTAGTAGAGATACATGCTGCTTATTATAGTAATAATTAAAAGTTACATAAATATGTTGTACAGTTGCTACAGGAGATTTGATATACCAACAGCACTGTGGATGGACCCTGAGTCAACTAATGTAATGTCTAGCAGACTTTGTGCACAATTTAAGAGCAGCTTAGAACAGTGGATAAGAAACAGGAAATTTGCACTGGGCCTGCCAGCCATGTCCCTTATGGATGGAGGTGGTTGTAAATGGCTCTTAAAGGAAAACAACAGAATATTAAAGCAGATTCTCCAACCTGCTGACTCTTCCAGTCCCTGTTCTTTGATAAAGCTTAAAAATATCACCCTTGCAGCTTTAAAAAATAACCCACTCATCTGATTTCCCTGTTCTGCTTCCTAGCTTTCTATACTGTTTTTGTTTCACTTTGCAAACCAACTTGAAAAACCTGTAGCTGGCTCTGAAATTATGATGTCACATCTGCCATCTGCTCTTGCTCTAGCTATCAGAATGTTTCCTCCCCCAAAGTGATGTAATCCCCACCTGATTTGCATGCTGTATAGAAGAGCCAGTGTTCCTCCCACATTGTGATGTCAGACCTGCCTTACCCAGCCCACTCAACCTAATAAAATCCATGTGATGTGTGGAACTCCTTTTCATTGTATGTGTATCCTGTCGACTGTATTTGTTTGAGGGACTACTGAAAAGTTTGGATTGCCTGCATTTTTGTCTGCATTTTTTGCTTCATTGGTAAGATAAGTCTTCCTAGTGAATTAAAAATGTAATTCTACACAAAGCCCCTGTTTGAATGCACTTCTAGCCCTATTTTGTGCTGCCTGATATAGTTTATGACTCTCTTCTGAAAAGGAATACTCTCTTCCTCCCTATGAGGAGTCTGCTGCTGAAGAATCTATCCCTTCAGCCTCTCCTCTTGAGGATTATTTTTTGGGGAAACCCTGCATACCATGAGGGAGCACTTCCACTGGGAGAGCCAACACTACTCAGAATCTAAGAAAAGGCTCAGAGACTTTCCTTTACTACCTCAGCACAGGCCTCTTGCTATCCCCCCTGTTTTAGACATTGTAGATGATGTATTTTCAGAGTCCGGCCTGTCTCCTGACTCTTTACCCCCTGCACCTGTTAAGCCAGACAGATACTACAGGGTTCCAGATTCACTTAAATTTCATTATAAAAACCCTGCTGCTGACCCAGAAACTATTTCTCAGGGTCCCAAAGGGGTCAAGGCTTCCACTGCAAAAAAACCTATCCCCTCTGATAGGGATTCAAGGACACTGGACAGATGGGGGAAAAAGGTTTACACTTCTGCTACCTTGGCTGAGAGGGCTTTAAATTGTCAATTTCATATGCTTAAATATCAGCAATACTTAATGTCACTGCTTAAACAGAAAATATTAACAAATTCTGAATGTGCAGAAAACAAGGAAATGCAGGATTTATTGCATGCAACTGAACAAGTGGGAAGGCATACTTTGCAATGTGGTTTTGATTCTCTGGAGGCCTCTTGCAGGGCCGCTGTTATGGGTTCTGTCATTAGGAGGCATGCTTGGTTAAAGGAACAGAATCTGCCTGATCATGTTAAAGCAAAATTATTAGATGCTCCATTACAGTATGCTACTTTGGTGTTAAAGCAGAGGAGGTATTGAAGAAAATGGAGGACAAAGCAAAATCTATGCAGACAGTTAAGGATTACGTACAGGTGCAGCCACTCAGATTTACCAGGAACTGGCCCACAAAGTATTGGTCCTTTCCAGTGTCAGACAGGCCACAAAGAGGCAGATACAGACGCCCCAGAGGCAGATCCCAGCCCCAAGGCTCATACAGGTCTAAACAATGGGGTGCTTCTACCTCCAAAAGTGGAGAAGACAAATCACAGCTATACAGGAAACAGTCCCAATGACTTTCCTCTGCCAGCACCAAGCACTTATCTTTTGGCAGCCCCCTTAGGGGGAAAACTAGCACTTTTTTCACAAAATTGGCACATGATCACCCAGGACAAATGGGTCTTGAATTTAGTGTCTCAGGGCTACAGGTTCCACTTTCACACCCTGCCAAGGGCAAAAGGTATGCCAGACCTGCCATACAATCAATGGGCAGAGGCACAAAAGCAAGTTTCATCTCTCATGGATATGAGGGCCATTCAGCGAGTACCACAGCAAGAGCAGGGACAAGGATTTTACTCGAGACTTTTCTTGGTACCCAGAAAGGACAAAGCCTGGAGACCAATACTAGACCTGTCTATTCTAAACACATTTCTGGATGTTCCAAAATTCAAAATGTTGACTCTGCAGCAGCTTCTGCCCATGCTGGGCAAGAAGGCTTGGCTTGTAACTTTGGACCTAAAAGAGGCATACCTGCATGTCCCAATCAGACAATCTTGCAGAAGATACCTCAGATTCATAGCTGACTCAATGCAATACCAATTCTCTGCACTGCCCTTTGGCTTTATCTACTGCGCCCAGGGTCTTCACAAAATGCCTGGCACCAGTAATTGCATTTTGCAGACAAAGAGGAATTCCAATATATCCTTACTTGGATGACTGCCTTATTCAAGCAGAGAACAAGGACATTCTACTAAAGTATCTGGCGTTTGTAAAAAGATTACTAATTTGCCTAGGGTACACAGTAAACGAAAATAAATCAAAACTAATACCCTCTTAAGAGATAATATTCCTGGGTGCAAGCTTAAATACAACTGCCCAGATGGCTTATTTCATGCCAGACAAACAAAGGCAACTGACTTCTTACTTCAAAATGTTGGCAACAAAGACCCAGTTATCTGCAAGAAAAATTCTGCAGGCTTTGGGCTTCATGGCATCCTGCATCCTGCTAAATCCATATGCCAGACTGCATATGAGGAAACTACAATGGTATCTAAAAAGTGTTTGGACTCAACATTGCCACAGCCTGGAAACATTAATTACTCTCATTCCCTGCCTGCAACAGGAGTTTCAATGGTGGGCACAGGCCTGTCACTACAACAAGGGACAGCCATTCACTTTACTCACAGCCAGGCAGACACTAACAACGGATGCATCAGATTATGCCTGGGGGGCCCACATGGCAGAAAAATGTATTCAGGGCACATGGCCCGCAAACCATATGCATCTTCATATCAATCAAAAAGAGAAGCTAGCTGTTCAACAATGCAGCACAACAATGCAGAAACACTAAAAGACATCATCTGGTAAACAAAGCAATACTGTCTCACAATGAAAATAGGCTTGACATTAAACTTTGCCCTTGAAACTCACATTCATTGAAACAGCATTGAAACCCACACCACATCCAAAGAAAATGCATCTGGCCAGTGGTGGATAAAGATTACCTTTGGGCTGTTTTCAAATCATTGGCCTCTTGCACACAAAACAAGAAACATACATGTGTTATTTTCTTTATACAAAGAAGCAAGGCACGCACGGTGGACTGTGGTGCACGGTCCAAACCAATAGACCCAAAACCAAAGAGGGACCAGCACACACGACAGCAGATATAAAATATAGATTTTATTCCGAGGTAGCTATAAAGCTGCCTGCCATAAAAGTAACAGACCGGTTTCGGCTTGTGAAGCCTTTATCAATGTTATGTCTTATTTCAAAAAGTTGATTTACTAAACAACCTCACATCCTGGTATTCTTTATATACACTTCATTTAAAATGGTATACTCCTGCCTTAGGTAGACAGGCTAATCTGACACATTCAAAACTTGGATCATATAAACACCAATACAATGACTATAAGAGATTTAATCAGACATAGAAATCTAAGTCCCTAAAAGATAATTTAAGCTAATAATTAATTGCAAACATGCAAATGTAATATATTATTCAAAGCCATGAAAAAGCTTGTGTTTAACCAGGACTCACTTATAAATCTCAAATTGTAAGATGTCATACAACATTTGGGCTTGAATGAATGACCATATGTATCATGAAGTATTTCTCAATATAATAGGTGGTACAAGTATGTACAGCTAACACAAAAATGTTTTGGGGACCCTCTAGTGGGCTGCTACCCTTGTGGACATTGTTGTGCATGCCAGCACATTTGTAAAACAAAGGAATTTACTAGCAAAAACACTTCCAAGGTTTACAATATTAACATTTTTGCAAATTGCAGCTCTGATTGGGTTATTTATCTGGCCTACTGTACCTGTTCTGCCTTTTATGTTGGTCAGACCTCTAGACCCATCAGAATATGAATCAGTGAACATCTAAGTTCCATCAGAAATAGACGTATAACAAATGCTTTATACAAACACAGCAAAATCCACACAGGTGCCTCGTTCAAGTTTGTTATTATAGATAAAATTCAACTCCACAGAAATTTTAAGATGGGATGGCACACCAAGTTAAACAACATGGAAAGTAAGTGGATTACAAATCTTGGTGCCTTTTTCAAACCCGGATTGAATGAATGTGAAGTACATGAAGGTACATCTAGGCAATAATTTTATAAATTTTCAAAACATTTTTGTGTTAGCTGTACATACTTGTACCACCTATTATATTGAGAAATGGTCATTCATTCAAGCCCAAATGTTTTATGACATCTTACAATTTGAGATTTATAAGTGAGTTCTGGTTAAACACAAGCTTTTTCATGGCTTTGAATAATATATTACATTTGCATGTTTGCAATTAATTATTAGCTTAAATTATCTTTTAGGGACTTAGATTTCTATGTCTGATTAAATCTCTTACAGTCATTGTATTGGTGTTTATATGATCCAAGTTTTGAATGTGTCAGATTAGCCTGTCTACCTAAGGCAGGAGTATACCATTTTAAATGAAGTGTATATAAAGAATACCAGGATGTGAAGTTGTTTAGTAAATCAACTTTTTGAAATAAGACATAACATTGATAAAGGCTTCACAAGCCGAAACCGGTCTGTTACTTTTATGGCAGGCAGCTTTATAGCTACCTCAGAATAAAATCTATATTTTATATCTGCTGTCGTGTGTGCTGGTCCTTCTTTTCTTTATACACCTTTCTGACGTTATTAAATTATATTCCTTGTATAATACAACACACATGTTAGAGCGCATTTTAAATTTATTGTTTGAACATATTTACAATGTCAGTTATTGTGTAGGAATAGCCACTCTGAAGCTTTGGCCAGGTCCAATTTCTCATATGTTAAGAGTTATTTTATTCCACTGCATGGCTATGTATACACAGTAAGTTAAGCTTCTGTTTTTATTAGCAAGTGGTTTGACTTGTTCTAAGGAAGTGCCTGTGGAGCAAAGTGTTCTTGAGGAAGAGTACAGTAACAAGTATGGGTTCATAGGTGGTTACTAGGCTAATGACCACAAGGGCTGTTTTAAGCCTAGCCATGCATCCCAAATCTCTGACAAGTTCTGCCACCATTGATAAGTGTAAGCAGGAGCTTGGGAGATGAACCATTTACAGGGTGACTGAGCCCATTACAGACATAGGTGCCAAATCAAGTGTTGAATTTCCTATTTCCCCATCCACCTATCCAAGTTACACTGAAATTGGGTTATGGATGTGCTTCACATGGATGGGGAGCCTGTTCCACAGAAGGGGTAGCCTCTAGGATATAGACCTCTCTGTCCAGCAGGTCCCATTTATATCTTAGGCAATGTTTATGTCTTTAGAGTGGGTAATTTTGGTGCTGTTTGTTTTGCGGATATACAGGAGATCCATTAGATTGAGGTCTGACAATGTCTTGTATGCCAGGCATAGATTTCCCCTCAACAGCCTGTAGTGAGGAACCTCTGTGGACATTCCAGTTGTTGGATATACCTGGTTGGGTACATAGTGAAGTGGGCACTGTACTCAATGATAGGTCTGATGGATGCCATATTCAGTGGAACAGTAACTTCCTTGGACCTAGATGCTATATCTCTGTTCATAAGTTGCACAACACAGAATAATTTCCTCACTACTGTAGACACATGATGATCAAAGGCTAGATTACTGTCTATGTGTGTCTCTAAGTCTCTGACTACTTGGTGAGCTCTTAGGGGAGTGTTGTCAATATGATAGCTACCTTTGGTGGATGACTTCACAAAAGATACTATTATGCATTTCTTGGCATTTTGTTTTAGTCCATGGCTCTGACACCATTTATTTGTCTATGCTATCTATGTCAGCCCTTCCTGGAGAACATGTGTGTCAGTGGGGGATTCAATGACAGCTACTAATTTGGTATCATCTGCAAATTTAGTCAGAGGCTGTTGACATTGGCTTTGAAACTTCAGAAAAGTAAATGCCAAAAAGGAGTTGTCCCAGGACCAATCCCTTCGGGACTCTGCTTGTGGCTGGCCTCCTTGTAACATGTACTCACCTATCCTAACTTCCTGTGTCCTGTCTGTGAGCCAGCTGGCTATCCTCGGATGACATAAGAGTTTGTATCTAACCTGTTGTGTTTGTCAGCAATGCCTGTGTAGGATATTGTATCAAATGCTTTGGCCAGGTCAAGGTAGGCAGTGTGAACCATTTTGCCCTAATCCATTGCTTTGGTGACCTTCTCAAAGAAGTCCACCAGGTTGAGTAGGCATGACCTCCCCTTGACGAAACCAAATTGGTTTGGATCCAGTGTCTGGAGGTTTCCTGCATCATTATTGATCATTTCCATGATCATTCTTTCCATGGCTTTGCATATGAGAGTAGTGAGACTTATGGGTATGTAGTTTTCAGGTTCTGTAGATGGCTCACCTTTGTGCAGAGGCATGACTGTTGCTGTTCTTCATTCATGAGGCACAAAGCCAGTTTGGAGGCTACAGTTAAATAACAATTCCAGAAGGCCTGATAGGTCATGTTTCATGCTATTTAGCAGGCAGTCTGGGATACTGCCTGGGCCAACTGATGCAGTGTTCTTGGTCTTAGAGACAGCATTAAGGACCTGTTGCCTAGTGATAGCATGGGGAGTCATATCTGATTGGTATCTCCCGAAGGAAGATTGGGGGGAGAGAGGGGTAAAGCTGGAGATGAATTTGTTGGCCAGTAGGTTTGCTATATCTTCTGGCTCAGTATAGGTAGTGCCATTAACAATGAGCTCTATACACAATTGTGTATTGCCTTTGAGGCTGCTGACGTAGCTAAAGAATGCCTTGTGTTTGTCCTTGGCCTGAGAGGCCAAATTTACTTTAAAGTTGACTTTGTTAAAATGTATTTATCCTCTGAGTTGTTTGTTTAGTTTGATGAGGGTGCTTTTATCCTGCTGGGTGCTGCACCTCATAGTTTTTGCCATAATTTTTCTTCTTTCTGTTATACAGCCTATTAATGTTGTGATTCTAACAAGGTGGTTTGTTTTTTGAGTTAGTTCTGTACTTCTTCCTGGTGGGTACAGCTCCCTCTATGCAGCTATTAACATTCTAACATAGGATCTCTGTTAATAGTTTCACATAGACAGCAATGTCCTCGAGGTTCATGGGGGCTTAACATTTGCCAGGTTATCACTTAATAGTAAGAAGTTAGCCTTACAGTAGTTCCTGAATATTCCAGGGTTAGCTGGTTCCAGGTTTTATTTTTACTACAAAGGAGACCATTTTGTGGTCTGACTTTACCAGAGAAGGCATTACACTAAGGGTTGTGTAGCACTCTCCCATACTATTGAGGAGCAGATCCAGTATGGTTGTACCCATTGTTGGTGTATTGACAATCTGATCCAGGGAGTTTGTGTTTACAAAATCCAGGAATATGTGTGCCTGTATGTTTGGTGTTGTATATGACTACCAGTTAATAGTGGGGTAATTAAAGTTGCCCATGAATATATTATTGGGTTGGATGGTGAGTGTTTCCAATAAGTTTAAATGCATGTTATGGGTTTCCTGGGTCATACAGAGGGACCTATAACTTGCAAGGATGTGGTATGGAATTTTGCCTGTGGTGATCTGAACATGGAGAAGCTCAAGTGCATTGTCCTGTTTGCTCAGCCTTGAGCTATATTTATTTTTTATGTAAAATGAGACACTTCAACCTTTAGTCCCTATCTGTATAGTAGCTGGTGTAAATGTGTGGAAGGCATTACAACCTTGTAATGTTGGTGTGTTCTCTGCTGCTTTAAACTAAGTCTCAGTAACCTAACAGGCATCAGCTTCTGGGGAGTAGAGTTTTTAGTTTAGACTCCTTGCATTGAGCAGTAACATCTTTAGATTTTCTTGGTTTTTGATTTGCTATGTTGGAAGTACTTTCAGTTTGGCATTGCCTAAAAAGGCACTATGGGGTAGGACAACATTTTAGTTAATATTCAAAAGCCAAGATGAAAGAGATGCAGACCATCAGTGGCAGAGGAGTGTGGTCTATTGACCATCTCCTTCCATGCCTTAGAATGACACCAGAATAAACTAAGCCAATTATTAAAGTCACTCATCTTCTGTTTGTAATGTGTTATCCTCCTTGGAGAAGGTAAATTACTACTCAATGATAGCCTCATACCAGCCTGGGACACATATTCTGAGAGCTTCATGATGTCTCTCTTCATATAGTCTAGGGAGGTGCATCTCAGGTCATTTACACCCACATGGACTATGCCTGAGTCATACTGGTATTTATGGTCCAATGACCTGAGTGTATGTATAATGTGGTGGATCCTGGCCCATGATAAGCAAATGACTGTGACTTTTTCTTTGCTCAGTCTGATGAGAGACACATCAGTGTGCTTCATGATGGAGTCTCCAATGACCAGAAGGTTGGATTGTGTGGTAGCTTGCCTTATGGTCTTAGAAGTAGAGACCTCATGGGATGTGGCTGCATGTGTTGACTTGGGTGTTGTTTTGAAAGAGTGCATTTGGGACTACTGAGAGTATTTGTTATGTTTATTTCATCCAGGAGGTTTGGGGGGTTTAGGAAGGTTACATTTAAGTGCCTCAGCATATGTGGATTTATGTGTATGCTTTCAATGGTATGTGATGGGTGCAGTATGTGTACTACTGACAACCTGATTGACATTAGGAGTACTTTTATCTGAGAGCTTTGCCTCCCATGACATTGTGTAAATACATCTCTTGCATAATAATTAACTAGTTGTCAGTAAACATGAGGCAATTTCTACATTGCTTCAGGATGCCCATATCCAGCTAGCTAGTAACAGAGATAGTGGGAAAGTTAATATCCATGGCAGCAGACCCTCCTTTATTGATTAGAGAGTTGGAGTGAGAATATAAAGTAATGTCAGGAGTATCCAGTTTTCAACTCTGGGGGCAGTGCTTGTCACTGCAGACAAGCTGTCCTGTGTGCAGCTAGGTACTGGTGAAAATTCAATGGTGCTTTTACAGGAAAAATGTCAACTGTACGTGTCTGTGTCTATACAAGCCACAGGGAAACTAATAAGTTTATGGATGAAGTATTTAGGCAGATATTCTGAAGTTGGTTTAGACACAGCAAATCAAGCAGTGCTTACTGAAAAGATTGAATCAGCTTGTCAAGAATGATGAAAAGATTGGAGTCACCTGAATGGCTACTGCCTGGTTACTACTAGTGCTGATCTCACCACAGCTTCAGGCTACTGGAATACAATGCTCCTTTGCTACTTCTCTCACCAGAAGCAAAACATCAGCACCAGTCCCAAGATGGGAAGCAAGCCACAAGCTCTTTGATGATCAACAGTCTTGTCCCAGATGATGCAAGGGTCTGTAGGCTTGTTGTAACCTTTTCCTGGTAGATGCGTTGAATAGCAACCAGACCAATCAGGAAAGTCAAACACAGACATTCACTGCCCAATCAGAGACAGTCAAGAATCAATGCACTCTGCTCCTTCTCTCATCAGGAGCAAATATTCCAAGCTAGCACATATGAAGCTGTTAATAGGCTTTGCAGTGATCAGCAGTCTCCAGGAAATAATGTCCCTATGCTCCTTCCCTCACCAGGAGTAAAACAGAAGGACTAATCCCAAGATGACTACTGAGATACAGAATGTGGGATCTCCAATAATTAGTGGTCTTTAAGTAGATGTTGCAGATTTTAAAGTTAGGATTTAAAAAACGAGTTAATATCCTAAGAGCTACAGTGTGTACTAAGTAGTTAGATAGGAAAGTGGGATTAAAGTAAGCTTTACTATCTAATTGGAGAGGCACAGATTTTAAAAATGCAAGCCATGTTGGAAAGAGGTGTGCACTTTGTATTCTGGTTCTATGGAATACAGTGGGATGGACAATAAATTTAAATAGTTGAAGGGAGTGATTTCACAAATTGATAATTTTGTGTTTACTCACAATAGTCGGTGAAAGAGGAAAGGGAAGAAGATATGTTGTCAAATTAACATAACGGGCAGGCAAATAGGAAGACAGTTGGTTTAAAAACACAAGAGCACTATAATGGGAGGGTGGGGAAAAACTTTATTTCTGAGTGAATCAGAAGAGTTACAGCTTTGGTCTCTTTCCTAGTTTAAATATGCAATTAGAAGCAGAATACAAGTAAAACACAGTCTAAAGAAAATAAATCACAATATACAAAATAGAATAAAGCAATGAAGCAATACAAAATTCAAGAAAGCAAAAACAATCTAACATTTCCCACACAACAAGTTGTGGCAGAGTCTGGGTAAGCTTTTCCAGTAAAGCCAAAGCGTGAGCAAGTATGTCAGACAAAGCTGAATATTTATTAGAGTACAGCAGTCTGTGAGCTGGTCATTTACTGGGATACAATGACCTGTGAAGCATTGTAAGCTTCAGATAGTTAGGCAATTCTTGCCAAGCGGCAATACAATAAGAATAACAGATATTCAATAGCATGAGGCAGATACAGGTGTAGAGTAATAAACAGAGAATAAGCATGTGCTACAATTAAGTAAAATCAATACTGAACTAAGTACAGTGCAGATTATTCTGTAAAAGATGAAGAGAGAAGCACTGACTCAGAGTATTAAATTAACCAGATAGTACCACAGTGCTTGCATGTACCATTCACAAAGAAGGAAATAGAAGACGGGCCTTCTAGAATGTTAGCAGATGGGGGGTAGATTTATGCAGAAACAAACTCAGCTACACAGCACTAGTGCTAAATAAAAACAAACAAAATTCAACAATTACATTTTAACAAAAAAATTCTAAACAGAAAATAAATAACAACAACTAGTAAGCTTTCATGACCAAGCAGATCATCAGGTGGGATATTGTCTCATCTGACACCATGAGATTTGTCTTTGAGGTGCTTGCTGGGGCACTGGGTAGTAGCTGGAAATAGTTCAGTGACATACAGTGGCCTTAGAAAGAGTTAATGACTGACAGCAACAAACATAAGTCAAGGAGCAAAGTACCGTCCTATTTCCACTTAACTGGATTATCCAGCATTTTTGAACTGTGTACTGTTCACCTTTTTGTCTAAGATGATGTGCAATTGCATTCCAGTTCTGCTCAATATATTCTGACTTGGATCCACAGCTGCATGATCACTAGAAATCTTTTTTCAGTCTTCCATCAGTAGCCAAAGTTTTGCAAAATGAATGCCAAATACAATATTTTGTCAAAATGCAGTGACACCTTACTTGAATTCTGAGTGGACTCTTCATCAGTCTTAAAGTGTATTTGAGACATATGATGCAAACATCATGAACTAGGCTATTTGATGATTCAATGACTTGGTTTGAAACCAGCCGAGCATCTCTCCAGGTGGGTGATTCTCTTCATCTGTCAGTATTTAGGAGTGGTACTTTGACTCATTAATCTTTTCATTTTTTAGCAAAGATTTGCTGTCTGATTTGTTGTCACTAATATGACTCCAAATGCGGATGCTGCAGCGGTGCTCTCATCTGTAACATATTCTTAGTCATTCTAATCCAATCTTCAGTCTAGTCTTTTCATAATATGAAACTGTAGGTAATCAGCACTGAAACGAGAGCCAAGCTAAGGAAGGACTGTCATCCAGGCAGACATAGAGGGTGGACTGTTTTTGTTTTCCTGTTCCATGCGTCCGTCTCTGTAGCATGTCATGTGCAGATGCTTCCACGATTAAATAGATTTCTATACAGTGATAAGTCTGCAGATACCTGCACATGCAGCTTGGCCAGTGTAAACACATCTTGGACTATTCTGCTGCATGTTGGATATCTGCCATGTGGAAAATCTGCCTAATTCCCAGACACCAAAGTGGACATGTCAGTGTTTGGCACTCACTCCCACTCTCCCTAGCTTGCTCCTCTAGTGTGCTTGGACAGTTAACCAATATATATACATATATATATATATATATATATATATATATATATATATATATATTTGCATTTGTGTATATAGCTATCTTTCTTGTGCCATGTCATCCGGCACATATATCTGCTTCCAAAATAAATAAATAAAAATAAAACAAATGAATACTACTATGTAGTAAATACAGCTACAATTCAGGATTTCAAAAGACTAATGATTATTTTTAGCATTGTTTGGCTCTGGTTAGATATTAATGACGTTATGGAGAACTCAGACAAAACAATATCAATGATCTGTGGTACTGTCCAAAGGTTGACAAAAAGAATCATCCTGTAGTTTTCAGATTCCCTTGGTCTGAAAGTCAACATGGTTTAACAACAGATGTTTGGGCGTTTAGCTGTGCTTAACAATTTATGTGCCATATCAAGACCTCAGAGGAAAAAGCATTTGAACAGCTCAAGGTTAGAAGTTCATTAACCTGATTACTTTCAAATCAAGGTGAGTCACTGAAATTAATTTGCTGATGCCCAAAATGGAATATGCATTTTCATTAAGTGCACTAAACTGCTCCCGTAAGACTACTCTCCTTCAAACCAGCATCTCTAAAATATTTAAGTTTGTAACACTTGCAGAAACCCAAAGAACACCATTGTGTCATGCTGTAAATGCTTAACTGGTTTGCAGTTATAAGTACAGCCATTTTAATCTTAGCTGCTCTTATTCATAAATATTAACATCTGGAGTAATGCTCTGCATTGGTTTATTCCATTTCATTATTATCCACTGAGAACACTTAATCCTTAAAAAGAAGAGGCCAAATTTTTGCCTGGTGTCAGTGGGAAAGCATATAATAAAATTGTTCCTGCAACAGGATACCAGGAATGAACAGAACATAGTAATATTCAAAAATAAACTATGGGACCACCTAATAATAGGTGGTAGACTAAACATCAGATATGCAACTATGTTAATAAAATTACTAAAATGAGTTTTCACTGTGAGATCTTACTAATTGCTCTAAACTGACAACACTATTCTGTCATGAGCCACTCTGGTGTCATAGAGGTATAAAGCCCTGACTGCAGTCAAGCTGACCCAGATTCGAATAGAGGCTCAGGAAACTGATGGAGTAGTAGGGAGAGATGGGTGCATCCATCCTGGGAGGAACAGAACTCACTGATGATGCTCCCTAAGGGGAGGTGTGGTCCATAGATGGGAGTTGTACTTGGACATAGTCGATGAGCATAGGGGCTGGGATAGGGAAAGGGAAAGTGGGTAGGGGCATATAAAAAGAACCTCCCAGATGGAAGCACAGAAGTCTGAGCCCCTGGATATCCTTATGATCTACGACCTGCCCAAGCAAAATACCACAGTAGTCTAGGAGGGCATGAGGATGACTGGTTGACCTGGCATGGATGTGGGGCAATGGGGGCCTGACCGATACCATGAAGTCCAAAGGGACCAAAAAAAAACATTGTTCTGTCATGTTCCTTGGCTGAAGTTTTGATATTTTTCACCACTGCAATGCTACTGTTTAGATTGTTGCATAAAATAATCGTTCCAAAATGCTGTCTACTTCTGTACTAAATTCAAAATCAAAGTCAGCCAACACTCAGCAAGTTCATAGTTGTTTCACCATCAAAATTGTATTCAATATATTCATAAACAACACTGATAAAGGCAGTTATTGCTGCAACCGGTCTGTTTGTTATCATCTTTTGGATGAAGGAAATATATTGAATAAAATATTGATGGTGAAACAACTACAACCTTGCTGAGTGCTGGCTGACTTTGAATTTAGCCATTTTTTGGCCTTTTCACCTTGTCGTACTTGCGGAGCTTTTGCTGGTGTACTGTGCTAACACTTGAAGTTGTGTTAGTGGTTAGCATTCGCTAAGTCTTTATTGTTCATTGTGTCAGTAGTGCAGGTTATGCTTGAAGGATTCCCAAACTGGTCTACCTACCATATTAATAAATAAAAAAATAAATAAACTAAAATGTGTAAATGGGTTTATGATCACATCTGCACTATCTCTGCTCTTTTTGCCCTCAGTTTCTTCACCAGTGAAATGGAATATCTACTTTCCACTATGACTTGTTTCTTCAACAGCTGCATGTATATTTTTTTGCTGTTTTTTGAGATACAGCCACTAGCTCAGAGGTTCAATGTATAACGGGAAAACACCTCTAGGAGACTATAAGAAACAATAAGCTGAAAAAAATCTTATGGCAAGGTGTTTTTAAAAATGAGACGTACCTCAAAGAATAATGGCGAGAGGTACAGTTTTTACAAGGATCAAGTACTATGATCTAAGTTTAAAAACTCACAGTAATCAGCATGGTACTCCTCCTCCACAGAAAACTAGCACACTGGTGAAGTAATTTCACCTTAAGAGTTTTTAGACATTAACTGAGTGCCCGGCCCCAAGATGCTTAGGCCGCACCTCTCTTGCTGCCTGTCCTTGTTGAGAACCCATTACTGTTATCTACTGATCTTTTTATCCCTGTCTTGCTTTGTTTTAAAGTGTGTTTGTGACATGCACGGGTGCCTCCAGCAGCTGTTTTCAAACCATTTCCTGCATCTGTTTGACGATGACTACAACTGCTTAAACTACTGTGTTTATTAAATCTTAAATGCATTCCTTTTGGACTGTGCAGAGGAGCAATTTTCTATTTCTACTGATTTAAATTATAGCGCATCCTCAGTAGATGCCATTGTCTGATTTCTGAGTTTAAACTTCATATCCTCCCAGGTATTGTGCAGCTTTATGGTCATACGCTGCAATGAATATACCAATTTAACTATAATAGGGCTTATGGGGTGCCTGAGAAACTCACAACTTTACTCAGAAGGGAGTAAACAGCTACTGTGTACATACTGTGAGGAAACCAATCCATGCAATAATGTATGTCATTGCACAGAAGAGCAGAGTAACACGTGTGTCTATCATAGAAGTAAGTGTGGCAAACATGCATACACCATTGCTTGACCCTTGTAATAAAAAGCTGCTAGATGGTATCTTGTATTATGTGACACAACCATACACCCGTTAGTGGTATATACAACACACTGGTGTGCTGGGTAGCATATTGTGTGACATAAAGCAGTGTTCTGTGGGTACAGCTGCACTAGAATGACATCTACAATGGGGAGTATCTACATGAATGTTTACAGTATGCATAAAATGGAGTAGAAAAATCAGGAAATGGGAGGCAGCAAGCAAAGGGACACACAGAAGCAAATCACATAGGAGCGTGTAGTGTGGGGAATGCAGGATAACTTTTTGTCAGGGTAGAGGATCTTTTTTATATATAAAGATGCAGCTAATAGGGAAGAATGACATACATAAAAAATAGGTGAAGAAAAAAGGGGTAGGTAAGCCCATAGGGATAGACAAACAAGCATATAACAGAACAGGTTAACAGGGACAGATCTATTCATGCTATTATGGTGAAACAGATGATGAACACAGACACATAAGAGGTGGATAAACAGGGAAGGCAAGACTTGGACAATGCACACTATATGGGTCTGCACACAGTAGAAATGAAGAACAGCAGGCTGGAATAGGGTGAGGTATAACTACAGCTGTCTGTCCCAGAAGGATACTACTGTGACCCATAGCCAGCAGATCAGCATGGACAATGATATGGGCATTTCCCTTCTCTGGAGATCTGACAGCCTAGACTAGCTTGGTGAACAAATAATATATCTGCTCCAAGAAGTGCTCAATGTGGCCGAGTTGAGTATCCAGCTCCCTGTCAACCAGCACCTGCACCACCTGCTGTAGCTACAGCTGGGCCATTACAGACAGTGGTGCTAGGCTACCTGCTGCAGAGAGTTCACTGTCCCCCTTCAGGGAGGCACTCCCATCCCCATTACCCCCTACAACCTCAGAAGGGGCAGGCTGTGCTTGAGATGCCGGCTCAACCTCTTTTTCTCTGGACCATCGGAGAGACAACAGAATAGGAAGAGTGCCATAAGATTATTAATTTAATATGTGCAGTGGATATATATATACCACTGTACAGCATACATCAGTAAAACAAATCTGCCTTGTCACGAGTCTGAGCAACCTCCAGTGGCATTCCACCAGGTTAGCATCTTGTTCTGCCCACACTATGAAAAGAAAGGATTACATCAGTGAACTGTGGCAGGTAAAGGGGAAAGTGACAGAGCAGCATATGCAATCCAAACCCCTATACTATGTCTCTTACACTGTTGTTCAGTGGGAAAGCAGGTGTGAGCCCCCACCCCTGTCTATACGTATCTAATCCTACACAAATGATATTATGCCACATGAAGGAGACATAGAGCTTACATACATGCTTCTGCCACCACACACATGATCCTTGCATATTACCACGTGATACTTACATACAAAACATGTCACAGACATGCCTGAATGTAGGCGGACACATCTACACAGGCTACTAACATTACATCTGCCATCACCACCAAATTCACACATAGTAGCCCCTCACCCCTCCCAGTAGTTTCCCGCCATAAATAGCAATAATATATGACAGACAGACCTATATGTAGAAGAAGACTGACAATTCCCACAAAAAAAATTAAAAAAAATGCACAAGAGAGAAAGAGAGAAGTCAGGGCATTGTTGCCTTATTTCTGCTTCCTTTGGCAGGGGTAATCAGGGTGGTAGCATTTCAGTTCATTATACCAACACCTGAACTGTTTGGCTGTCCTGGTAACATCTGTAGCTATGTTCAAAATCTCAGCCAAACCATACCAAGCATCAACTTATGGAATGGCCCATTATCAGCCTCTCCCTAAATCAGCAGTGAAGGAACTAGAGCTGGTCTTGGCCATACCTCTCAACCTCTTAGAGCAAGAAATCTGGACAAAGCCATAATTAAAAGGGGGACAAAGGCCCCAAAAATAGGGACAATTTTAAATAAAGCTCTTACAAACATAGAAAATTTATAGGATAACAGGATTTGCATCAGCATGAATTTTCTGAAGTCTGAAACTTAAATCTATGTCATTATTTTCTAACTTCAATTATTAATGATTTGGCACTAATTTGGCAGAAAACCACATTTTTAAGAAAAATGGACAAAAAATATGAGGCAAAAATCTGGACATTCTGCAGAAATTTGTACAGTTGAAAGGTATGTCTTGGGCTCCTTCATGAACCAGGCAGGTCAGGCAGGTGCTGTCTGTTGGGTTGTAGGAGAAGTAGTTATTGCCCTGTCACTCTACAAAATGAAAGTTAGTGAATCATGCATGCAATGGGATTTGGGATTTGTGTATTGCATAGACAATGCATGGCTCTATAACAAATGACCACAGGTACACCATCTGCACCAGCCTAAAATCTGCAAATCTCTGATGCTTACATCATGAGCAAGATGTGCTCTATAGCAGTTATATGTGAAAGTATAATCAGGTGATCCAAAGATAATTGTGGTGTATAAGTTAATTTGCATATGCAGTATACGTCCAGCATACGCAAAGTGTCCTAAAGTTTAATCTCATAATCTATCACTCAGGTGTCTTAGGTATCCCACCATGTGTGTGCCTTTAACCTAGTACTAATACTTAGAAAGTGTGTACCTCAACGTGTTAGACTGAAAACCTGTCCTCTATATGTATCTTATTATAGGTGTGCATTAGTGGACACAGACACATGTCCCCTTCACTTGTATTCCATGTACATCCTGTGGATTTGCATGCAATATAGCAGCCCACCATATGGGACCTATACATCTCCTACAACAGAGAGGCTGGACCCTGTAGACAGTGACCGTGCTTATGATAGCTGGGAATAGCAATAGTATCTGTCACAAATTTTACACAAAAGCCAAAAGAAGAAGAAGAAGATATAGGTTTGTTACCTGTGTTGTCATAGCTGGCATCTACACTACTGTTATCTGTACTGAGTGTATAGCTATGCCTATGTTCCTTGTTTTACACAGGTGTTATCACATTAACAGGATGTGGTGGTAGGCCAAGGCTGGGTAATGCTAACATTGCTGAGGATGAAATCGTGTGCAGGTATTTACAATGCATGGGTGATGCCTGTTGAGGAAAGGCATGCTGGCCAGCCTCTGTATAGCAGTTATTGGTCCATGACATCAATTCCATGACTGGGTGCAATCAAACACTGCAGCGGTGCTGGAAGCATGTCATGGACATGATTGGTAGCGCCAAAACAAAGGTACAATAGATAGTGCCTGAGAAGTCAGCCACAGGAGGGGGCCCACCAATGAGTATTAATGGCCACATGAATAGGGAATCAATTACAATACAATCCCATGAGATGTGGACATCAGTGTTGAGATGACCCATCTCCTGCATGCCTCAGCTGGAGATGCACCAGGTTAGTATGGCATAAAGTTGATGTTATTATCACCGAAAGACATATATTGAGTGTTGAGTGACCTTGTCCCACTATGTTCTACTCTTTATTTATCTACATAGGAATATCAGGAAATAGGTAAGGCAGGGGAGCAAATAAGCTATGTCAGTACTGTATATCAGATGTTGCTTGTATGCCCTGGCACACATGCTACACAAACCCCAAGTAACTTTGTTCACTGTGGTATTTCAGTGTTGTGTATTCACAGGGTAGAGTGGTGAAATGGTGACACATGGCTAAGAGAACAAAGAGTTTATGCTGACACCCATGCAGAGGTTGGCAATGATGCAAAAACACTTACAGTGGCATCATGGCTGGATGACGCACTAGCATGGCATGTCTTCATCTTGGGTGATCATGGACACCATGTACAGACTGAACTTACAGTCACACCCACAGATGAACTGTAAAGTTGGAGTTCTCAATAGCCTCAGGGGGGACGGTCTTCACACAGTGCTACCCCATGGCTGCTACTGCAGATGGATGAATGTATTGCATCAGATGTGGGTATGCCCACCAAAGTGTAGCCATTCAGGGAGTTACGATGCTACCATGTGTCACATTTCACCCCAACAAATGAGCAATCAGCAAATGTGCAAAAATGTCAACTAGCACAATCTGCTGCTACACAGTCCTGCGTGACACTAACTGCTGTGTCATGTGGCATTTAGGATACTGTGCAACACAATCTGCAGCTCTGTAAGGACATGGAGACAACAGACACACCATTATGATTGCTATGATGAGGTCTGTAGCAACACATTCGCTGCCTCCACTGCTATATCTATACAGAGAATTTTAAGTACCACTGTTACTACCCATATTGGCAGTGCTGCCCCTTGTCAAGGTAGGGTATGTACGCATGGTGACCAAATATGGAGACCCAGCATGGTGGAATCTCCATTCAGGAGTCAGGAGGTGTACAACACTGCCACTCCCTTTATGAAGAATTAAAATCCAACCTTTACTGGTGGGACACCTCACCAGTGTATTCTAACCCCATCAGTATCCCACAACACAAATTATATTGTGCAGCATGGCATAGGCTATCACCAGCTTGCAGGCTAAGGCAGAAAAATTCTGCAGCCACCTGCCAGATGTACCTAGGCAGGAGATGTAAACCGTCATCAGCTCAAATACCTGTTGTTTGATGTTGTAGGTCTCTGCATGTGCTGTGTTATACTGCAGTTCAGCAGCACTCTATGGACCAAAAATGAGTGTCATTAGTCAAGGCTCAAGGAGGTATCCAGCATTATCTGCAGCAGACTATACACATACATTAGGAATTTAGTGTATACATACACATCTATGTAACTCTGCATGTATATTCTGCAGACAGTGCCTGCACTTACCAACTAGCTGACCCTGCAGAATGCCATATTGCTGAAAGTAGTGATGCAGCTGAGGTGTGCTGCTGTATATGTGAGTCACAGGAACCAGCTGTGTGCTGTGCTGATACATTAGTGATAATATCCTGTGCACTGCATACTACCTGTAAAAAAGCCTTTTCCTGTTGACATATCACTGTGATTGTAAAATAGGTGGGGCCTTTCTTGGCATAAGTGCAATCATGGCTCCCAGTACCTCAGGGTGGAGTGTGATGTCACAGAAGTCACACATAATAGTAGCTCTCCTCTGATGTTATGGGAAACCAGATGCTTTCATCCACATGTAGTAACATAATATAAAGGAACTAATTAAGTATTCAGGAGACTGATGCCTATGACATGCCAAATACAGCACCTGTTAGCCTCTGAAAGGTTTCTGTTTCTAGAATGATGAGTGCTACACATACCTTTGTCTCTAAAGGGTTAGGTAGACTAAAAATTACAGTATATTCCATTTGCGGGTGACACATGTCCACCAAGATACTTACAATGTCCCAGTCAGTATGGAAGAGATTGAGTAAATCCTGGCTGGTCAAAATATGGGCTGTAGTCTAGACTCCTTTTTTGCTGTCACCCACCCCATCACACTATCAGATAGCAGCTGATGCACTGAGAATAATGACATGCTGCTGAGGAAGTTGTGCCATGATTACAAGCATTATTTTATTACTGCCTGTGATGGAGATATTTCCTGTGTGCTCTAGCCTTTCATAGAGTTGTAGAGGTTGGCATAAACATTCCTTCATAAATGACTATGAATTACATCTGTATTTTGGTTGTATATATTGGCATTTCATTATTGCCTTACTAATTGCCTTTATTTGCATGTCATCATATGGTCATTTCCATACATAGCATGCTGCTCTGCACCACTTGCTGCACTACAGTGCAACACGGTGCTATAAATCGGCAACACCTTGTACATGGCCGCTAACCATGCAGATTTTCATTGCATACTATGACTGTGAATCCCAGCCAAAGTCCTCCTCAGTATTTTTAAGACAAACAACTAAGCAAGCAGCAGTGACATCTTTTTTTTTTATTCTAAAATTATTTTTATTAAATTTCATAAAACAATAAATAACATATGAAATATGAAATTGAAGCAACTTTGAAATTATTCCAGAAGGGAAACATGACATAATACCAATAAAATGTTTAGTATGCCCAGAAAACTTGAATAGAACACTTTCACAACAACAGTATTCAAAATTATACAATGACTGGCCATTAGCATTCAAAAACAAGCATGCTGATTGGTCATCCCAACCAGCGTGGCCGTTGTAAATCAAGCATATACCAATGGAGCAAAGTCCAGTCGCCCGGACTTTCTTCTATTAATATATGCTATGAAAATTCTACTTTTTTAATTAAAAAAAAAGCTTACAAAAAATGGAGACTCTTATGAGACAGGTGGGACAGAGAAAAATACAAGGATAGTCAGGTACATTATACAAAAGTAGAGGAAATGTACCCGATTATCCTTATATTTTCTCAGTCCCATTTGTCCTGTACGTTTGAAGTCTCCCAATTTCATTTTTTTTAAATTAAAAACAAAAACAAAAAAGCAACGGGGATCTTCCTTTCTTCATTGCTTCTTGTGTAAATGTGGGAACGTAACTTCCATACGCATGCTAAGTACATGACGAAAGCCCCACAATACCAGGGAAAAATGTGAAAGAGAAGCAGCCCGCCATTATACAAGGACATTATTTAAGAAGTTCCTTTTCTCTTAAATAATGTCATTGTATAATAGCAATATCCCATGGCTGGGTGTGGGTAATGCTAATTTACCCACACCCAGCCGTGGGTTACTGATATATAATTTGTCATACTCTTCTCTGGTCTGAATTTCAAGCTATTTACATACTACCTAACACTTTTAAAACAGGTACAACAAGTTTTAAGTCCAGCCAAGATGTAATAATAAATCATTTTAAAAGCAGTATAAGAAATGTTATTTATTTATTTTATTTTACATTTGTTTACCAGGGAAGTCTGGCTCAGCACAAAGGCCCCTTTCCAACAGAAACCTGGGGAGAAAAGCTCCAGTACATTCAGTACAATCAAAATCTTTTAAGTTATATAATATCAACAGTGTCAGGCAGAACACAATTAAACTAAGTTTTACAAGGTCAAAATAGACAGAATAGTAATTATACACGCAGTACTAAGGGTTCTTTTACTAATTATACCCTATACAGTTACAGGGAGATAAATAACTATGAGGTAGGATAGATGTCACAATACAGTGTACAGAGTTATTTACAAAGGGTGGATAGCAAAAGGTTGCTTTCATTTTTGAGATATAAATGAAATGAGTGGCAAAATAAAGTTAAGAAAGACATAAGTAGAAGACAGGGTGAGTGATAGAGTGGCAGTTGGTTCAGAGTACAGGAGAGCAGAGGTATAGCAGAAAAGGAAGATGAAAGCAGAGATGCTGTACTTATCCTGGAGATATAGAACCGCAGGATGCTGACAGGCGTTCTCTCTCACGTGTGTTTTGAATGCTTCCTGGTTTTCAAAAAGCCTGAGCTCATATGGGAGAGCATTCCAGAGGGTGGCTACAGAGTTTGAGTATAAGGAGGCTCCCAATGCATTTTTGGCTTTAGTGACAGAGGGGAGGAGTTTGTCTTTAGAGTGAAGAACTTTGGTAGGGTGGTAGTGTTGAAGCATGCGTTTTAGTGCTGGTACTTATCAGGTTAGTATATTAGAGTATGAGCTAGTAGTAGCTGACTATAGTAGGGGTGATGTGGGAGTTCAGTCCATGGTAGGGTGGTAGTGTTGAAGCATGCGTTTTAGTGCTGCTACTTATCAGGTTAGTATATTAGACTATGAGCTAGTAGTAGCTGACTATAGTAGGGGTGATGTGGGAGTTCAGTCCATGGTAGGGTGGTAGTGTTGAAGCATGTGTTTTAGTGCAGCTACTTATCAGGTTAGTATATTAGAGTATGAGCTAGTAGTAGCTGACTATAGTAGGGGTGATGTGGGAGTTCAGTCCATGGTAGGGTGGTAGTGTTGAAGCATGCGTTTTAGTGCAGCTACTTATCAGGTTAGTATATTAGAGTATGAGCTAGTAGTAGCTGACTATAGTAGGGGTGATGTGGGAGTTCAGTCCATGGTAGGGTGGTAGTGTTGAAGCATGCGTTTTAGTGCAGCTACTTATCAGGTTAGTATATTAGAGTATGAGCTAGTAGTAGCTGACTATAGTAGGGGTGATGTGGGAGTTCAGTCCATGGTAGGGTGGTAGTGTTGAAGCATGCGTTTTAGTGCTGGTACTTATCAGGTTAGTATATTAGAGTATGAGCTAGTAGTAGCTGACTATAGTAGGGGTGATGTGGGAGTTCAGTCCATGGTAGGGTGGTAGTGTTGAAGCATGCGTTTTAGTGCTGGTACTTATCAGGTTAGTATATTAGAGTATGAGCTAGTAGTAGCTGAGTATAGTAGGGGTGATGTGGGAGTTCAGTCCATGGTAGGGTGGTAGTGTTGAAGCATGCATTTTAGTGCCGGTACTTATCAGGTTAGTACTGCGGTGGTGGTGCTGCGGTAGCATTGTCCCCTCATGACAAGACGTTGTCCCATTCGACTTTCAGCTAGAGTGAATGGGGCATGCCTTCGTTGAAGGTTGTGCGTCAGGGCTGGTAACCCAGTACGTAAAAATCCACTACCAATCATTAGCGGACCGGAGTTCTGCTGTGGCGACCCCTAACCGGGAAAAGCCGAAAGACACAAACAAACTTATCAGGTTAGTATATTAGACTATGAGCTAGTAGTAGCTGACTATAGTAGGGGTGATGTGGGAGTTCAGTCCATGGTAGGGTGGTAGTGATGAAGCATGCGTTTTAGTGCTGGTACTTATCAGGTTAGTATATTAGACTATGAGCTAGTAGTAGCTGACTATAGTAGGGGTGATGTGGGAGTTCAGTCCATGGTAGGGTGGTAGTGTTGAAGCATGCGTTTTAGTGCTGGTACTTATCAGGTTAGTATATTAGACTATGAGCTAGTAGTAGCTGACTATAGTAGGGGTGATGTGGGAGTTCAGTCCATGGTAGGGTGGTAGTGTTGAAGCATGCGTTTTAGTGCTGGTACTTATCAGGTTAGCATATTAGATTATGAGCTAGTAGCAGTTGAGTATAGTGGGGGTAATGTGGGAGTTCAGTCCAGTTTAGTTATTTAATAGCAAAACAGTGATGAGTTCTAAATGGGCGATTGTCAGCAAAATGAGTTTATTTATTGTAGCATTGCTCTAGCTTTATTTGTGTAGATGTTTGTAGGTTACTAAAGAGTTGGGAGGCAATCATTTGGGTAGGTAGGAGGTAGGCTTTAGCTATGGTTTCTCTAGTTCTGTTGGATAAGTAGAGTTTTGTTCTATATAAAATGCCAATCTTTTGGTGTGTGTTTTAACAGTTTGGAAGTGTAGGTCAAATTTCATGTTGTCATCAATGGTTTGGTGTTAGGGACCTGGTCAATCAGGGGCATTGTTTAATAAAGTGATTTTGACAAGAGTTTTGCTTTGGAAAAATTATTTAGGGGTGAAAAGTAGTTGTTTTGTTTTTTAGAGGATAAATAGGAGTTACGAGTTGTCTAGCCAGGATTCTACGGACGTAAAGGATTCTTGAGTAATCCTTGAAGTTTTTGTAAGTTAGAGGCTGTGCAGATGAGTGTGGAGTCATCTGCATATTGCATAAGAGTGGTGTGCTTGGAAACAGTCTGTACATTATTTCTAAATATGTTAAATGGGAGGGGCCAAGTATGGAACCTTGTGGCTCTCCTACAGTTGTTGTTGTGTCTTTCGGCTTTTCCCGATTAGGGGTCGCCACAGCGGAACTCCGGTCCGCTAATGATTGGCAGTAGATTTTTATGTGCCGAGTTGCCAGCTCTGACGCACAACCTTCAACGAAGGTACGCCCATTCACGCATGTCTCCAGACAGAAGGCGCTCTAGCTAAGAATCGAACTGGACAAAGTCTTACTGTCAGGTGACAGCGCTACTGCAGCACCACCACCGCAGTAGAAATGCTAAGTATTCTTGCTGCCATTTGGCTGCTTGGAATCTGTCTGTTAGATAGCTGTTAAATCAGGAGAAGGAGGATGGGTAGAGGCCCAAAGAGGAGAGTTTTAGGAATAGTTTATGATGTGAGACAGTGTTGAATGCTGTGTACATGTCTAAGAATGAGGAAGATAGTAGGTTTCTGGCATTTCTTTTTCGATTAATGGTATCAGCAAAGTGAAGTTGGTCAGTGGTGGTGATATGGCTGGGATGAAAACCATGTTGTGTGGGGGAGAGTAGATTGTTTATGGTTAGGTATTGCAGTAATTGGGAATGGATACACTTTTCTACCAGTTTAGATAATGGTGAAAGAATGGCAATTGGTCTGAAGGTGGATTACTCAGCAGAGGGTCCTCCTTTCTGAAAAGGAAGTATGTATGCCTTCTTCAAAATGGCTGGGACATGATATTTTAGAATTACTCTGTTTATTAGTATAGCTATTGCATATGACAGAGCTTCAGATGTATTTTTTTAGAAATTTAGGAAGAAGATTATCTGCAGTAGAGCTTGTAATTTTTTGTTTTAGGAGATATTGTGTTATGTTGGAGGTAGGGATAGGTTTGAGTGAGAAGTGAGCTTCCATAGGGTTTTGTTGCTATGGGGGTTTGTTTGATGGTAGGGTTGTTTTTGATAAGGAAAGCTATAGTTTGAAGGATGTGTTTGTTAAAGTTATTAGTGACTGCTGATGAAGTGTCTTTTAGGGAGGGACTGGGTTGTTGATAGCCTGGGTTTAATAGATTTTAGACAATTGACAAGAATTGTTTAGGATTATTTTAATGTGTTAAAGTTAAGTAGTGGACTATTTTACTCATGCCTCATACTGTGTTTGGTTTTATTTCTTATCTGTTTATATTGTAGGAGGCTTTCCTGAGATTTGTTGGTTTGCCATGCTTTCCAGGCCTTGTCTCTAAGCACCATTATTTGCCTACTGTTTTTAGACAGCCATGTTGCTGGATTAAGTTTATATATTTTTCTTCTGCTAGGAGCATGTTCGTTCAGAATAGTGGCAAAGACTTTGTTAAATTTGAGGGTGTCTTTATCTAGAGGAGGATTTTTTTAACATATTCCAATTGTATTGCTTGAGTGTGGAGATGAAATTGTCTACATTAAAACGGGATAGGTTGCACACTTTCTTGTATGCATGATGCTTTACTGGATTCCATACAAGTCTGTTAGCTAAGCTGGTCAGGTGGTCACTTAGGTCATCAGTGTACCATAGTTACATATATTACTGAGTTTAGTTGAGAGAATCCAATCTAGAGCAGACGCCTTAGAGGAAGGCTTGTTATATCTTGTTGGTGTATTTATTAGGTGAGAGGAACCATGCACCTTAATACCGGTAGTGAAAGTATCAGATACATTTTGGACCCAGGCTTTGTTAAGTTTCCCAAGGAATATTTTTGGGAGTAAATTGGTAAATGCCAGGTTAGTATATCCTCTGCCGTGCTGATATTATTTCCAGGCTGAATATGTAAGGCTATGATACATGCTGTCTTATAAGAGTTTAGCTTGAGTAAGCCAATAAGAAGCTCTACATTACTGAATGAAGGATGATTTGTTCTGATAGAGAGATATGCTCAGGTGTTTTGGGTATAAAATAGCTGCACCACCTGCTTTTTGGATGTATGCTCTGCTCGAAGGATACTATATCTTGCTGGGAGAATTTCAGTTTCTTTGATTTTGAGTTTTAGCTACGTTTCAGTGATAGCAAGGATTTAAGGTTTGTAATGAGATATGAAAGCATACATTTCAGTTACTCTATTACAGATGCTTCAAAGGTTAACACTTATAAATTTTAGATTTGTTTTACCCAAGTTGGAGGAGTGAAATGTTACATTATTAAGGGCTGTGTGGGCCATTATGGGATAGGCTACAGTAGTTGGACCTGGGTTTGGGTGAATGTCACTGCATAGTTGCAGACTGGGTAGGGACAGCTGGAATATACAAAGGCACCTGTTTTCAAATTTGTTCTTTGTGAATAGTTTGTGGGTTGAGTTTGTTACTTTTGTATATGTTTGAAACGATGGATATGAGATAGGTTGTAAAGGTTTTGGGCTATACAGAATGAAATATGAGTAATTGCTATTGGGCGTAAGAATCCTGTTGAGAGGTGTATAATAGCTGGTTATGTGTGCTAGAAAGATGAGGGAATTGAACTGTAGTACTTTGAATAGCAGGCTGATTATTATGTGAGCATTCAGTTAGTAAAAATGTAAACAAGACAGTGACAGAGGGCTGGATAGGGTTTGACTTTCTGTGGGTTGAGTGAAGTGGGAGGGGTTGTCTAGTTGCAATGTACATGAAATCTGGTTGATAGAAAAAAAAAAGGTAGGAAGTGGTAAGTGAGTGTGTGAAGGAGGGATAAAAGTATAGACTGTAAGCTGTATCATGACTGGTGGTAATATGGTGGGTGGACATTAACTTAAGATAATTTTTTTCTATTTCTTCCACCTCCATTCATTCATTATTACTAGCCTGGCCTTCATACTCCATCAGCATCAGGTCTAAAAGCTCCTCCAGCCCCCCTTATCACATATATTACTAAAAATAAACCAGACCACTCCACTGTCCCAGTCTTTAGATCTATAAGAAACAAAAAAAACTTTGACCTCATAAAATTTAAAAATGAGCTGCAATCCTGTAACTGGACACCACTCAAATATCTTCCCCTAGATGAAGCAGTAGAACATTTCAATACCACCTTCCTATCCATACTAGATACCCATGCCCCCAAAAGACTCATCAAAACCAAAACAAAGATTGCCCCGTGGCTCTCAACTGAGTCTAAACTTAAAATAAAACTCAGAAATAAAGCTTGGAATACCTGGCGTAAAACCAAAACAATCCTAGACCGTACGAAATTCCAACAACTAAGAAATGCAACGAAAAAAGCCATAGTAGCTGACAAAAAATTTTTATTGTTTGTTACAGAATAAGCACCAAAATAACCCTCAGAAATTCTGGGCAGGCTTGAATAACCTTCTCCACCCAGGTAAATCATCCACTCCAACTCCTGAAACAGCAATGGATAAAGACCCCATAGAAATAGCCAATACCTTCAATATGTTCTTTACAAACATTACCAAAACCTTAGCCAACCAACTATCCTCTTTTAGCCAACCGATCATGGAAACACTACCACAACCTTTAAAGACCTTCTTCCTAAAAGTGTCCCTACATCTTCAATAAGAGCCCTTTTACAAAAACTTAAACCATCTACCCCTCTGCAGACCTACTCCCAGCAGAATACCTTCAAAAGCTGCAGATGTTATAGCCTATCCAGTTTCTATCCTCATTAATCGAACTTTCTCAGAGTCAATAGTACCAACTTTATGGAAAGTATCCCATGTAATACCACTCCATAAAGGAGGGACATCCACTGAATTATCTAACTATAGGCCCATAGCGTTAATGTCCCCATTAGCCAAAATTATGGAAAGATGTATGCACAAACAGCTACTCCACTATCTTATCCATAACAACCTACTAGCCAACTCCCAGCATGGTTTCAGACCCAAACACAGTACCACAACTGCCCTTCTCTCCTTCACTGACACAATAAACCATAACCGTAATGACAAGAAAGTGTCCTCTGCCTTATTTCTAGACCTATCAAAAGCATTTGATATGGTCAACCATCAACTACTCATGGAAACCTTAAAAAACCTTTACCTGGATAACTTGACACTAGACTGGTTTAAAGCCTACCTCTCAGACAGGAAACAAGCAGTATTGTGGCAGAATACTCTCCACTTTACTACCAAATACCATTGGGGTCCCTCAAGGGTCCATTTTGGGGCCACTTCTTTTCTCGGTCTTCATTAATGACCTCCATACAGTCATTCCCGAGGCCACCTGTATTCAATATGCGGATGACTCAACACTGGTTTGTTCGGATACATCTCCAGACAGACTATTAACTAAAACCCAAAATTGCTTCACCAAAGTCGAAAACTGGCTATTAGGACGACAGTTAATCCTAAATCCTAAAAAAACTAAATTATTGATCTTTCAACCAACTCACAAAAATCACCTTATTGATGTCTCCATAACATCCAAAAATGGTACTATCATTTCCCCAGACCCCTACACGAAATTGCTTGGAGTTACTATTGATAATAAACTGAAATTCGACATACATATCAACCTGTCCATCAAAACAGTAAACAAAAAATTAGGATCGCTCTATAGAATTAAAAACTTTCTAACACCAAGAACTAAAATCACCATTGCCCAAACACATTTGCTCTCCACCCTTCTTTATTCATCTGCAATATTCACCAATCTTAACAAAACCATACTTGATAAACTATCCAGCTCATATAATCATATAGCTAGATTTGCAGCAGGAACTCCATACAGGACCCATCACTGCACCAACCTCAAAAACCTAACATGGATTGAACTCCCCAACCTTGTTAGAATTACCCAACTTACTGAGGTATATAAAATTCTCAAAAACCCCAACAATTGTCCTTCACTTCAGAACCTAGTCCTTCTATACTCTAATCTTAACAGTCTACGTTCTGCAAACAGACCACTCATAAAGATGGTCAAAGCTTACAATACTGGAGGAGATGCACTCTTTCCAAACGCCGTTGGAAAAGTCTGGAACTCTCTTCCCACCAGTATTCTTTCCTCTACCTCTACCCCATTTCAAGAAACAACTGTTTCACCACTATCAGAAGCACTGGCTTTGCCAATGCTCATCTCCTGACTGACATTTCCTAGTCTCTATTATCTACCTGAATTGTTCATTGTCTTCATTATTTTATTTCCTTATATGCATTGTTATCAAATGAATTTTGCAACCTGATTGTTTGTTTGATATTTGACTGTTTCTCTCTCTGTAATATTATAATTTTGGAAATGTCTGTATTTTGTAAAATGTTTGGAGCTTTTCTCCCCGGGCCTCCGCTGAAAAAGGACATTGTATCCAGTCGGATTTTTTCCCGGTTAACAAATGTAAAATAAAATAAAATAATAAAATAAATAAATGACTTATTCCAGTAGTCTGCTGGGACCAGTCATGGATTGCAGGCAATGGGTCTCGGCACTTCTGTGCTTCTATCCATGGAAGACTCATTGACTTACCATATATATTCCCTCTCCTTGTGGCAATGTAGTACTGCAGTGAGGGGTATGCAATGTGGGGATCTGCAGTATATCACTCCACCTCTGTGGCAGTTCAGCCAACCACACTGTCCCATCTGAACATGTCTCCTCTGGTAATGTCTCTAGTCTCCCCTAGGGATCACCATCTAGAGGTGACCACACACCACCCTCCAAAGGAAGGGTATGCCCATCTCTCCCTGCTGCTCTGTCAGTCACCTGAGATGGTAATTGAACCTAGGTCACCTGGGTCACAGTCAAGGTTTTATCCCTCTACACCGCTGAAGCGGCATTACATTAGCCTAGGAAAAGTGAAGATTATGTTGGAGTAGGTGGAACTTGGGGTAGGGGATCAGAGCAGGATCAACCAATCTGGTACTTCATGGAATGCAAGTTACTCCCCACACAGATGGTTTTCCAACAAAAACAATAAATGAGGTAGAATGTTTAGGGATACAAAGACAAGGTCTTTGACCTCAAATGACTTGAGGTGAGTCACAGCATGTCATTTTATTGTTATGTGCTTTCTTTGCTTTCTCCAGGGAAATTTTTCATTGCTAATGTGTTAATTTAGGTTCAGCTAAAGTAGTATAAGGCCTTTGGGTGGGTGTGGGGGAGCTTTTCTAGAAGATTTAACACCAAGTATGGAAAACACTGGTATAGAAGTAAGGGAAAACAAGATATTTCAGCAGTTTGATTCTTGGAAATTGCTTTACATTGGTTTTAACTGAAGGTATTTCTCCATTTGTGTTTTTACAACTGGAGTGAAATTCAGCAGTAGAGGTTCCTTTGGTGGTAAGATTATTTTACTTTTGCAGCAGAAATCTTCAACACTATTATTTACGCAGTACAATGGTATTTCTCCTTTTGTGTTTTTACATCTGTAGTGAAATTCAGCTGTAGAAGTTCCTTTGGCAGATAGACTGTCTTACTTTTGCAGCAGAGATCTTCAGGGATATTACATGCTCAGTACACTTCTATAGCGTGAAGCAGGTGTAGAGAGTTAATTTTACTTGAATCATAGGTTAGCAGCAACAGTGACATCCTATAGCTTTCCACAGTTAGCACAATCTTACTACTGACACCCATCGCATATAAACATATTTTTATTAAAGGCAAATAACATTGGTCTAGTTACCTTTCATCATGGCACTGAACTGTTTCATTTAACAGACAGCTGTTCTGGGAATTAGTTATGATAACCATCAATAACAAAATAAAGATTTTGTAAAATATTCCACGTAAATATGCATCTGTGTTTTACCGATTTCCTTGGGTAGATCCAACTACCTCTGTATCCAGTTTGTGTTCGGTATGCTGCACATTTTCTTCTTTTACCCATGAATAATGAGCAGAGACATAAAACCATATTTCAGGACTGGATTTTAAAGTTAATCTTGGAAAGCAAGCCATTAATGAAAAGCTGCCTTTGCCAAATTATACAACTGTTCTGTGTATTTTGACGAGGTGTCATCTAGGAATCACCCATGGCATCACTTACAAGACAGAAAGTCAAGAAAAGGACAAGTTTCTCTTCACGTCTTCCAATTAGAGGCAAAGACGTAAATTATCTGCGGGCTATTTCAAAGAAAAAAGGAAAAAATGTACAAGACCTAGCTTACTGGATGAATAGAAAGCTGAAGCAGGAGACACTATTTCACTAAGAGGGCTGGGGAGACAGCAGAGATCTGATGAACAAACTCTAAAGTGCAGCAATAACTAAGGATGGCTCTATCGGCCTAGTCTGGACATTTAGGTTACAGATCCTTCTTAGCCAGCAGCTGATTTTGTTTTCATTTTCTTTCTGATGCATACAATTCTGTTTTCTATATTATTTCTTATTCTTCAGGAAAGCTGTTCCAATCACCCACCATGATTTGTTAAAATAATGCATCACAATTTCCACCCTGTGCTGTCCAGCTTGTAAATCCAACCAGTGTCTTCTTTCTCTAATGTTTATTGTTTGAAAAATGGTACCCACATAAAGTTTATGGATTCCTTTAAGCTACTTGTTTCTGTTATGGTCATCTCTGTCTTTGTTTATCAGAATTGTACATTATAAAAATCAGATGCTAACATCACTTCAGTGATTATACTGCCAATATATTACTTCATGGTTTAGTACTATGGTATATTCTGTACGCACAGCTCTGCTAATTCTAATAAAAAAAATAATTTAAAAAATTGAACTCACTCATCTCATACATACAGTAGGTTCTCAAGTATTCCCTGAGATTCCTATGTTGATGAATCCTGCCCTCATATCATCAAGTGGCCATTTGCACTTTCTATCCTGAGAGTTTCCACAGCCTCACAATCATTAGTTTAAAGTTTTTAAAGTTGTAAAACTGATTCTGAATGTACATGCTCTGTACATTGTTGTACAGAACAATGCTACTAAAATGATAGCTATCAACAGTAGCTAAACAATTTGAGAAAGTAACCAGAAATCATGTTATAACTGAGTGACTCTTTAAAACTGATCATGTGCAAGGGGGCATTTTTCAGGAAAAAAGCATACTTTGTTAGACCAGACCAAATGAAAAGCACTATTTTATTTCAATTCCCACTGTATTTTATAGGTGTATACTTCTGTAAAATCCCACCATCTTTCACCTATTGATGGCATTATGCCAACCGTTCTATAGATGTTCATTGCGTATAATGCAATAACATTATCTGTTAGCATTTAAAAAAAAATAGTGTTTTTTTTATAAGCTTACTTTTTGAAAAGTAAATGTTCAGGTATTGTGCAATTTAGACCAGCAGTTGATTGATGTAAAGTCTGTATGTAATGTTGCAATGCAGCCATAAATGGTCATTTGTACACGATCTTTAAGCTCTTCTAGTCTTTCTTACAAGGGCTTCTGTTCTAGGTTTTGCATCATTTTTTGTTGTTCTTCTCAGTACTGCCTTTGTCCTGTGTCTTAATATTTTGGAGGCCTCTAAAACTGTAGACAATACTTCTGGTGGAGTCTGATCAATAGTCCATACAGATAGATACTAACTTCTTCAAGAATCCATACAGGGGGATGACACCTTCTTCAAGAATCCATACAGGGGGATGACACCTTCTTCAAGAATCCATACAGGGGGATGACGGCTTCTTCAAGAATCCATACAGGGGGATGACAGCTTCTTCAAGAATCCATACAGGGGGATGACAGTTTCTTCAATGATCCATACAGGGGGATGACAGTTTCTTCAACGATCCATACAGGGGGATGACAGTTTCTTCAACAATCCATACAGGGGGATGATAGCTTCTTCAACAGTCTATACATGGAGAGGACACCTTCTTCAACAATCCATACAGGGGGGTGACACCTTCTTCAACAACCCATACAGGGGGATGACAGCTTCTTCAGTAATCCATACAGGGGGATGACATCTTCTTCAAGAATCCATACAGGGAGATGACACCTTCTTCATGAATCCATACAGGGAGATGACACCTTCTTTAACAATCCATATAGGGAATGATACCTTCTTCAACAGTGTGTACAGGGGATAATACCTTTTTTAACAGTCCATAATGAGGGATGATAACTTCCTTTTTACTACTGTGATACATATTCCATGCATGCCTTTGTTCTGACAGCTTTTTTGATGGCTCTCCATACTGCTTGCTTACCTTTTGGCCGTCAAATGTGATTACAGCTCCCATGTCTATTTCGTCTGTGTTTGTTACTGCTACTTTCTCTCCCTAATGTACTCCTTTCCTGGGATTTTGCTTCCCAGATGCATTATTTTGCAGTGTTACAATGGATTTAAGCTGCCATTAGACCAACACACTATCATGTCAGATGTCATCTTATTCTTCCTACACTGTGTTAATATAATTTCCCTACTCAAAATACATGTAGTGTTCTCCTTCCACACTTAAATATAATGTAATTTACGAAGTTGTTGAAGGGAACTGTTCCTAATAATGACTTTTGTTGCACCCCATTTGTTATCATTTTTTCATCATAAAGGACTTAATTTATTATGAATTCTTTTAACTTTTTCATAGCTAAGTACTAAGCTAGTTCCCTTTGTAAGCCATTTTAAGTTTAGCAAATTAACCTCTAGAGGTGAGAATCAAATCCTGTACTTTATGACTGCAAGGTAAACAGTCTAAGCATTATGCCAACCCCCAGTCATTATTTTACTCGTGCTGTAACCTTATTACTCACACTAAATCCTTCTAATGTATTCAATCTATTTGTGTGGTACAACATGAAATGCCTTACTATTGTCTAAGTTGGACATGTCCATAACCTCTTTTTGGTTTAATATCGTGGAAGCGGAATCATGACTTCTGTCTTAATTTTTGTGTGGCATGTTCTTCTTGGCATGGGTCCAATACACCATTCAGGATATTTTATAATTACTCCTTCAGCGATGACTCTATTATTTCCCCTATGGCCAAAATCAGACTGACCAGAAAAACACTTTTAGCCTCAGTCTTGTCCTGACACTTTTGGATGGAAATCATATCTGCCCTCTTTCCATTTTCAGAAGCCATACACTCTTCACAAGATTTATGAAAAAAAGTCTAGCTTGTGGTATATTACTTGCTCTATTCTAGTTATTGAAACACATTCCAAGATGGATATCTTAAGAGCCCATCATCTTGAGCATCTTTAAGTTTTGGATTTCTATCAAGGTACATTCATATGTGACTGGACAGCCATTATCCCTGTTTCCCTGGGTTTCACACTGTCTGGATTTGGTAAATATACACATTCTCTTCTTTTGTGACTATTGGGAAGTTGTTGTTGTTGTCTTTTGGCTTTTCCCAGTTAGTGGTCGCCACAGTGGAACTCCGGTCTGCTAATGATTGGCAGTAGATTTTCACGAACGCCGAGGTGGCAGCTCGACGTTCAACATTCAACGAAGGCACGCCCATTTGCACATGTCTTTCGAACGCCCACCCAACCGCGGCGAGGACAAACAGACTCCACACAGAAGGCACTCCCCGCACTCCAGCCGAGAATCGAACGGGAGAACCTCTTGCTGTGAGGCAACAACGCTACCACTGCACCACCGCGGAAGTCCCTAGTATTACTTTGGAAGTCGTACTTTTCCCCACTGTGTTTAGTTCGCCCATCTATTCGATTCAGTTTATTAAACACCCTTTCACTTTCTTTCCTCCTGTTTGTAGCTATAAAATGTTTTGCTTCCTTTCTTTTTAATAACAAATATATTTTTTGCTGACATGAAAAATACAAACCACCAAAATAAATATGCGTAAACAGAATAAACAGAATATAGCTTGTATTTGCCATTCTACCCCCAAATCAACATGCTCATTGATTCCTCGTTCATGTTCTTTAACAGCTTCATTCCTACTGCAACTGTGCAACATTGTTCTCAGCACAAGTCCACATGTTTTCCTTTATTAATATTCCAGTCTGTTTTCAACCATTTTCATAATATATTATCCTTCACTCACACCATCTCTTTATTCTCCTGTAGACAAACATGAAAGTCAAAGTCAAAGTAAACTTTATTGTCATTCAGAAATCACACAAGTGCAAAAACTGAATGAAATTCCGTGTCTTCAAACTCAGTGTGCAGACAACATATAGACTATTTTCACATACATTTACACATATAACACCTAGCTATTACATCACAGACATGCAGGTAGACAGACTAATACTGCACATAATTCGAAACACATATTAACACTTTCCGAAGTGGACACTTACTTGCATGAGACTTTAGTATTGCAGTATAACATCTCCTTCTTTAACTGCATGCTGTCTTATGCACCCATTCATTTTCCTTTTAAATATTTGCCACAAGTAGACAACTTTTTGCTACCTAAACATATCACAAAACCATTCATGAGGCTTCATTCTTACTTAATTCAAATAACCCCGGCCTGTTAAACAATCAAGTATATCTGTTGCATTGCCCTAAAACACTGTGTGCTACATACCCTGTTCATGCCATCCGAGAACACTCCTCTCTTGTCACACTTTTTGTTCCCTGCTGGTTTATGTTGTACTATCCTTCCGGTGACCTGCGTACTGGTGTCCTTTGATCCCCATTCTCTCAAATATACACTCAGTCTCACGTCCTTATCTAATATTATTGTTACATGCATCCTTCATTATTGATTAGATCTCATTAATTTAAGTCCAGATTAAAGTTCAGTCTCCTTCATCTCATATCCTGTATCCACCATTATAAGCGTCCTTCCTCATAGGATCATAGGATCATAGGAGGATACCAGGCTATTGGCCCTGAAGCCCTTATAAGCCTAGCCAAGAGTTTAACCCATGTTTAGACAAATCAGCACTAGACACCCCTGTCCAGCAGGGAGATGGGTGGAATGCCAGGGGTATATTTTCTGATTCCCATCCAGTTATCCAGGTTGCGCTTAAAAAAAAGGTAAAGAGCTACTCTGCTTGATGTGGAGAGGAAGTCTATTCCATAGATGGGGGAGTCTCTGGGACACAAATCTGACCCACCAACAAGTCTTGTTGATGTCACAGACCAGGTTGAGGCCGTGCATGCGGGTTACTCGAGTGGAGCTTGACTTGCGGATATGCAGCAGTCCCATCAAGATGGGGTCCGTGATCACCTTGTATGCCAGACAGAGGTCATCTCTGAGGAGTCTGTATAAAACTGAGTAGAGGCACAGGGTCTTTAGGCTATCTGTGTATGGTAGATGTTTGAGGCCCTGGATTTTTCTAGTGAGGAACCTCTGTGGTCACTCCAGCTGCTGCATGTGCTTTGTGAGGTACATGCTGAAAGGGGCATTGTACTCAATAATGAGCCTTATCAGGGAAGAATACAGGGATGTTATAACCTCCTTTTCCCTGGATGAGATACCCTTACTTATGAGATGAGCCATGTACAGGGCTTTCTGTACAATGGAAGCAACATGGTGGTCAAAAGTCAGGTTGCTATCAACCTGGTTGCCCAAATCCCTCACAACTGATCACATGCTTAGGACATTGTTTTTAATGTGATAATTTGTGGGGACATCACTCCCCCAAAGGGGATGATGATGCATTTTTTGGTATTCAGCTTGAGGCCATGTTTCTGGCACCAGTCATTTGTCTGAGTGAGACCATATTGGAGGATGTCCACATCACTAGAGGAGTTGATGACAGAACCCAGCTTGCAGTCATCTGCACACTTGGTCAGCCATAGCTCACTGGTTTTGCCCTGCACCTCAGAAAAAATATATCCCAAATAACAGAGGCCCCAAGAGCGATCCATAGGGAATGCTGTTTGTTACGGGTCTATTGCTTGAGGTGGCTTCCACTATTTTGACTACATGGGTTCTATCAGTGAGCCAGTTTGCTACACATCTGGTAACATATGGATTGATGTCTAGTTGAGAGAGCTTATCTATTATGCCCAAGTGGGGAATAGTGACAAAGGCTTTGGCCAGGTCAAGGTAGGTGGTGTGCACTGTCTTCCCCTCGACTAAGGCTTTGGTGACTATCTGAAAGAAGTTGACCAAATTTAGCAGACATGACTTCCCCTTCATGAAGCCAAACTGTGTGGGATCAACTGTTTAGAGGTTGCTAATGTCCTTATTAATGAGGTCCATGATGATCAGTTCCATGGCCTTGCAGATCAGGCTAGTTAGGCTGATGGGTCTATAGTTTCCCAGATTGGTGGATGCTCCACTTTTGTGTAAAGGGATGACAGTAGCTGTCCTCCACTCAGCTGGGATGAAGCCAGTACTCAGGCCTTGGTTGAATAGGGTGCCTAATGGTACTGCTGGTTCCTGTCTGAGCTCACTTAGGATGCAGCCTGGGATGTTATTGGATCCCATGGAGGTTGTATTTTTTGCCTTTGAGAGAGCAATGATGACAAGTTCCCTAGATATAAGGGGAAGTGGGCAGGTACTGGGGATGTCCTGATTTACTGATGAGGGGAAACAAAGTGATAAAGTTTTGCTGAATCTGTCAGCCAGCAAGTTTGCTATATCTACAGCATTTGTATATGTGGTGTCCTTGACCACCAGTTCTGAGCAGATCTGTGTGCTTCCTTTGAGGTTGCGGACATATGTGAAGAAGGCCTTATGATGGTCTCTAGTAGATGTGGCCAATTTGGACTCAAAGTTTGCTTTGGAGGATTTCACTAGTGCTCTTATTTGCTTGTTCAGGCTAAGAAGACATTACTTCCAATTGGACACCTGCTCCTTCTTGGTCCTGGATAGCAATTTTTTCCTTTTGTTATAGAGTTTATTTATGGCAGATGTCCAGCAGACAGGTTTACTCTTCCTTGTGGATGATGATTTAGTCCTGTCAGATATTCCTGATTCCATGCATCTATATAAATGCTCGTATAGTGCTTTGGTGTAGTTTTGGATATTGGTTCCAGTTCCTACAGAGGT
Source organism: Protopterus annectens (assembly GCF_019279795.1). NCBI lineage: Eukaryota > Metazoa > Chordata > Ceratodontiformes > Protopteridae > Protopterus > Protopterus annectens. Next base: position 91,531,143 of record NC_056751.1, on the reverse strand, counting down.
AGAGGGGGCTGTGAAGCTGTTTATACTATCCCTCAGGAGGCTGTACTCAGCTTTGGAGAAGTTTTTATGTCTGATCCTAGCTAGAGGGGGATTGGGGAACATGGTGACTTTGAAAGTGACCACTTTGTAGTTGGATCTTACTAGGGAGGATGATACTATAGGGATGCTGCAGTGGTTACTCATGTTAGCTAATACCAAGTTCAAAATATTTTTACCTCTTGTGGGGGTATCAACTAGCTGTTCCAAGGCATTTGCACTGACAAAATTATGGAATCTCTGAGCATTTGTGTCCTGGCGTGAGTAGTTCTTCCATCTGTGTTTGGGAAGTTAAAGTCACCCAGGATCAGGGTAAAGGGTTGAATCTTGATAGATTCAAACAGGTCCAAATAGGTGGATTGGGCATCCTGAGTCAGATTTAGGGGCTGGTAGCTAGCTATGATTTGAATAGGGGTCTGGTCAATGGTTAACTGCACCTGGAGTGTCTCTTGTGCATCATAATTTTGACCAACCTGGAGGTGTGTAAGTCTTTAATGTATATTGAAATTCCACCTCCTTTGGCTTTACTGCCCACAGTTTGGGGTTTGAATGTATGATAGGATGAGTTAAGGCTGGGGTGCTCTTCTCAGCTTCGAACCAGATTTCTGTGACTGCACAGATGTCAGCATTTTCAGGGTTAGGAATGCTTGCAATGAGTGCAGTTTCATGTTTAGACTTCTAGTGTTTAGCAGCATGACCTTTAATTTGTGTTTTGTTGAAATTTTTATGTTGGTAGTTTTAACCTCGTCACTTTTCCTAAAAAAGGCACTGTAGGGGAGGCAAGAGCCTTTGCCAGAAGCCTGAAGCCCAGGTGAGGCAGATGCAGGCCATTTCTAGCAAAGCATTGTGGTCTGTCGATCATATCTTCCCAGGCTGTCAGGTACTGGATCCCCCTGGAATGACACCAGAAACTAAGCCAATTGTTAAAGTCAATCATTTTCTGTTTGTATTGAGGCATCATTCTGGGTGATGGCAGAATGCTGCTTAAGGCTAGGGACATACATACCTAGGACACATAATCAGTGAGCTCAATCATGTCTCTCTTCATATAGTCTAAAGAGATATGTCTCAAGTCATTCACACTAACATGGACTGTGACAGAGTCATAACAGTACCTGTTGTTGAGTGCATATGTGATATAGTGGATTCTGGCACTTGACAGACAACTAACTGTGACTTTCCCCTTATCCAGCCTGGTGAGAGGCACATCTGTGTGTCTCACAATGGAGTCTCCAATGACTATTATGTTGGGTTTATGGTGAAGCCTTAGTGGCCATGAGGCACAGGTGTGTGGGCTATACGTGGTATGTGGTGTGGAGGGCTGTGGAGATTGTGTGTGTGTTTTTGCCTTGGAGGTCTCCTTTCTTTATTTGGGTATGTTTATGTGGAGGACCTCCACGTATGTAGGTGTGTGTTGTGTAGGTGTGGGTGGTGTCTGAGGTGTACTGATTGTGTTGACAGCCTTTTCAGTGCCAGATATACTGGCTTGAGGGGGAGAGATCTTGGACTCTGTGTTCCTAATGTAATTGCATCTCTCACAAATTGTGTTCCTAGGTGGTAGTAGTAGATGGTTATCTTTGTACATGAAGCATTTGCTACACTGTCAGAGGGTGTCCATACCAACCAGAATGGCAGGAGAAACTGTAGGAAATTGCCCATCCATATTTGTCAGAATCTGAAGGAGAAAGGCCAGGGAGAGCTAAGATGTGGGCCTAAAACCCAAGTGCTTAAACCAAAAACTAAGAGCTTAGAATAACAATTAAGAATAACACTTAACAATTTAGACAGGCTATAAACAATCAGTAATAAATGCAACAGAAAAGATGCAGTTGAAGACTTTAGAGAACAGGCAGCAAGTAGCAGGAAAAACCAAAGCAAGATGAAATAACAGAGTAGTAGGAAGAAACATAAATTAGAAAAATATAAGCAACTGAATAAAGTGTCTTTTTTATAAAGTAAAAACGGAGAGAGCAGGAACAGAGACTCCCCCATTTGTGGAATAGACTCCCTCTCCACTTAAAGCAGAGTACATCATTAAACCTTTTTAAGCGCAACCTGGATAACTAGATGGAGAACAGAAAATACACCCCTGAGATTCCACCTATGTCTCTGCTGGACAGTGGCATAGGGTGTTGACTTGTTGGGACATGGGCTAAATTCTTGGCTAGGCTTCGAAGGGCCTCAGGGCCAATAGCCTAGTAACTTCCTATGATCCTATGATCAGAAGATAATTCAAGGTTAAGGGACTAAGGGGGTTGTCCTTCCCAAATGATCTCTGTATTAGGTAGAATGAGCAAAAGAATGAGACTGGGAGGAATGTCCCAGATCAAATTTACAGTAGGGGTGGGCAACTGCATAAGCCACCAACTTTAAGAACACAACAGCAATAGGGTGGGAGAAAAAAAATTTCAGCACAGATCAGAAAATAAAATTCTGCCAGCAAATATATAAATAATTCAGCCAAGCAAAAATAAAGACAGTGCAGAACTCTGAACAGTTAAAGTGCCTTAAATTATACTTATCAGCTCTCTATATATACAAATTGTTTGAGAAGCACTCTCAGTCAGAACACAAGGAGATTCTAGCAATGATATGTAGGGATTTACAAAAAGGTAATATTTTTATACCAGCAAGACAAAAGCCAAGCCTTGAGACAATCAGATAACACAAAAGCTGTTAGACCAGTTTTACCAACTTTACGAACACAACAGCAATAGGGTGGAGGGAAGGGAGAAAAAAATGTTTCTACACAGATCAGAAAACAAAATTCTGCTATCAAATATGTACATAATTCAGTCAATCAAAAATAAAGACAGTGCAGAACTCTGAACAAAGTGCCAAAAAATATACTTATCAACTCTATGCTCTCTTTAGTTTATCTTCTGGCTTACTGTGTGTCCTGTCTCAACCACAGTCTTACTCTTTATCTCCCATCAGCATCCCGCCAAGAAAGGACGAGAAATTGAAATCTTATAATTACATCTGCCACCTTATAATTACTTTCTTTGAAACACACTTCCTAATCTATAGAAAGCATGATAACCACCATTAGCAAAAGCAAAAAAAAAAAAAAAAACAGAAAATGAAACTCCAACCCAATGTTGTACAGTTGTCCATCACAATAAGATAACCATCATCTTGTATCTTGCTTTTTTTGAAACCATCTCCCTTCACCCAAGGGGTTAATACAAGCCACTACAGATACAATGACCAGCTTTAACTGCTTCCTCCACTTAATCACTCTACTATTTCAAATTCGCCTTCGTTCACCCTTCTGTCATTCATGTTTCAATTACTAGCAAGCTGTATCTTTAACTATCCTTGTCCTGATGGCCGTACTCATGATTTCATAATCACTTGCTCCCAGATGACATCCTGATTTGAGGCATGAAATCATCTCTGCCACATCCTTTGAAAGTGTCAGGCCTACGACTTCTCTTTCTTGGATAGATGTTCTGATGTCCTGATGTCTTCCCCACAAATTATCTCTATCCTATTTTCTTTGGTGGTTGTATGTATGAAAATCAAAATCTCAAAATCTCTCTCTCTCTCTCTCAATATCTCTCTGTGTGTTCTCTTTCTCTCTTTTTTCTATCTTATCTTCTAAGAAGTTACATGTATATACACCCCGGCCCTAGTGACTGTGGAAACTTTCAGTTTCCATTGTGATCCACAGTGAAACAGCATGGGTTCTACTACACTAGCTAGACCCTTCATGACAGGTACAATGACAATGACACATAGCAGCCAGTCTTGGTACATTTTTAATGTTAATAGTTACTATTGTGGTGGTAACTGATCACCATGAAGTACCATATGACACCCAGCATGTAGGTTAGTTGTATGGATAGCTGTTACTTAAAGGGCTACAGTTAACATTATAGACATTACATTACTCCACTTAAGCTTTATTTTGAACAAACAATCCATACAAATTAAGATTAACCGCACTACTTTACTCTACTTCAGGACTGCCAGCTCACCTCTCAACCTTCAGATATTGAAAACAGGAACAAAGTCCATTGAAAAACATGAACATCCAGCTAAAAATATGAACATCTAATTAGCTTAACATGGGAATACCAAATAGCACATGGCCTCGATTCCAGTGGGAATGTGTGAAACTACTCAGAAACTCATGTTTAAAAAACAGCATGACAAAAAATGAAGGAAAAATATAAACACCTTATCAAACAGCATAAACTCTATAGACACTAATGAACTGTATCGCAAAAGTCTACTCCATAAGGTTATTTATTTTTGCTTCAGAAGAAGGCAGATGCGAGATGTGTGTTCTCCTTTCTTGAAATTATTGTTGCTACTAGTATATTGGCTATGTAGTGTGGGTTTCTGTGTACGAGATAGCTTCAACAATTACATGTGATAAGCTGGATTTAGAAAATTGTATAAAGGGGTAAATCAAGCCTGAAAATAGGGAATACCTCCAAAAATAGGGACAGCTAAATGAGGCCTAAATACAGAACATTCCTCCAAAAGTAGGAACAGTTGAGATGTCCTAGTGCCAAGTGGGATACACATTTTGAACATTTAAATATTTTATATGAAACCACATAACATCACAAATAGTGCATTTCTTGGGGGATAATATGTTTTCAGAGCCATAAAAAATCTTCCCTGATTGTAGAACTATGAATGAAATTATGGTCTTTGGCTCATCTGTAAAACTATGAATGAAATTATGATCTTTGGCTCAGCCTAGGTGACTCCTTTTTCAAATATATGGATTTTTAGACTATTTCTTTAACTTTTAATAAACTAAGGACAATTTATTTACTCATTTATTTTTGCAAAAAAAAAAGGTCATCAGTGAAAAAAACAGGCCATCAGTGAAGTACCTGGAACAGCACTTTATTACATCACAGTGAATGCAAGGAAACTATGGGCCTAAACACATCCTACTGTGGGAAAATATAGTGAATTATGGGAAAGAAAAGACTTGGCTGAAAAATGACATCATATCAGTTTGCCAGTCTTTACTATGTTCTTTTCAGGTAGCATAACTTATTCCTAACCACTTAGAGCGATGCAAGGGCATTACTACTATGTTGTCTGCTCAGGCTATGATAAGAAATGGCATTATAGTTTTAAATGAACTAAGAGTGGCTATGTATGCCTTACAAGTGCTGTAAGTGATTTGGGCAGGTAAAGAAAAATTAGGAGTGTATGTTACAAACTGACAGCAAAAGACAAATAAGGCATTTGGAAACCAGGACATGCAAGGCATTATATTTTGATTGCAGATTCCTTATTTTGTGTTTGTGCTGCAGTTCATTCTCTCCATGACAGTGGTGCCACCTAGTGGTATTGTTATATGCAGCATGCATTTATTCATTTAGCTCTGAATTAGCCTGTATACTAAAAAGGCAGTACAGTTGTGTAAAATCTTATCATAACGGTAGAAGGGTTCCCTAATAGAAGACCAAATGCGTCTTGGTTAAACTCAAAAGACTGAAACGGCAAAATATCGAAGCGGCTTTTAAGCGAATTCTTTACCTGGGAAAGAATTTGCTTGGCCGCCTGCTACTACGTTTTTTGGCACTGTAGTGCTGTCTCGGAGTTGGTATATTTAAGTAGAGGGGTGTGGGTGGCAAAGCCCCCCACTTAATGTAATGTTTAAAGTGTTTTATTTTTAGGGGAGTGTGGTGGCGAAGCCCCCCACTTAATGTAATATTTAAAGTGCTTTATTTTTTTATTTTTATTTTTTGTTGGAATAGCGATTTTTTTTTCCCTTGGAAAAAAAATCGCTGTTCTGACAGTTCGAAATTGTAAGCTTTCACTTACATAGGGTCGATTAATCACTGTTCACTTTTTTAAGCATTAGGTGATCTAAGATAGACCCCGGTAGAAGTCATCGCCTTCACCACTGCAGCATTCATTACTTATGGGATTCCCTGCCATTAAGCCCATTCTCCAGCCAGTCTACCAAAGTCTAGCATTGCTTTAAGGTACACTGAAGGTCACCTACACACTCCTCACGTAGCAAAGGACATAAAGGTGACATTCAGGTGTATCATCCTCAGAACTGAATGCCCCAGTAGGAACAGCAGTCCATGGAAAAACAAAGAGTATCTGCACATCCAAGAAGGAAAATAAAAGACTAGAGGGATGGAGGGAGGTAGTGAATACTGAAGAGGTGAAGGCAAGGACATCTACCGTTATGGTAAGATTTTATACAACTGTACTATGCCCTTACATTCACTGCTATAGTATTCATTACTTATGGGAGAGGCCAAAGGTCAAGAAAAAAACTGGGAGGAGGAAGCAGCAGTAGAGCCTTCTAAGAAGCCATGAAGAATGGCATTAGCAAAACCAGCTCTAGCTGTGGAGACATTTGGTAAAGGTATGCACAAAGTCCAGGTAGCTGCTTCAAGAATAGAATTAGTGTTTGAACCCTTGAAAAAACTACCAGAAGAAGCCACAGCTCTAGTCTAATGAGCCTTTACAGAAGAAGGAATGCTCTCTCCATGAAAAGTGTAACAAAAAGAAATAGCCTTTGAAATCCAAGTAGAAATAGTTTGCTTGGAAACAGCCAATCCTAAAGATCTAGGGTGAAAGCAAACAAACAACTGATCAGATTTTCTGATAGCTTTAGTGTTATCTAAATAAAATCTAAGCTGTGGATGCAAGTCTAAGGTGTGCAGCACCCTCTCACTGACAGATTGTGGAGAAGGGAAAAAAGTAGGCAAACTAATAGACTAAGTGACAACTCATTAACCACCTTGGGCATGAAAGGGATTAGTACGCAAGGACACCCTGTCCTCATGAAATATCAAGAAAGGTGGACAAGCCATAACAGCTTGCAACTCAGACACCCATCTAACAGAAGTAAGAGCTACCAAAAGAACTGCCTTCCAAGAATAATATTGCAAGGAAACTGAAACAGCAGGCCCAAAAGGAGCCTGTCAGTTTTTCCACAATAAAATTAAGATCCCAGGGAGGAGGAACAAGATTCCTGGGAGGTCTAATATTAAGGACACCTTTAAGAAATTGTTTAGCATCAAATCTAGAAGCTAACAGGGTAGTTAAAGGCAGATAAGCAGAAACAGCTGATAAGTGGGCCTTAATAGAAGAATAGACCAAACCAGCATTGAGCAACTCACACAAATAAGAGAGAAACAAAGGAACATCCACAGTAAGTAGGTCCAGGTCATGAGAAAGACACCAAATAGAAAATATCTTCCATTTAGATAAGTAGGATTTCCTAGTAGTAGGTTTCCTGGCCTCCTGCAGGACCTGCAGCACATTCTCAGAAAAAAGTGTCTATGAGGGATCAAAATCATATCATCCACGGTGTCAGTTGAAGCGTGGACAGGTGGGGATGGATGAGAGATCCTTTGTCTTGTGTGAGTAGATCCACCCTGTGAGATAACTTGTGATGATTGCCCTTGGCTAGATGCAGAAGTAGAGGGTACCAGTGCTGTTGAGGCTAAAAGGGAGTCACCAACAAAATTTTGGGAACATCCTGTTGAATCTTTATTTTTTATTTATTTTATTTTTTATTTTATTTTTATTTTACATGTGTTAACCGTGTTAGTCCAGCTGAGCTTTTGGCTGGTTTTCAGTGGAGACCTGGGGAGAAAAGCTCCTCAGACAGATTTAAAAAATAATAATATTTACGAAAAAACAACTAGCAATATATAATTCACATTCTAGAACATTACATTTGGATGCTGTTAACAAGTAGCTGGTATTAGCTTAGTTAATGCTAGACTAGGTCATTACAGAATTTGTATAAGAAAAGGAAGAAGAATATTGCAAAGGGACAGAGTGGTTATAGCCAGAGAGACTGCAGGTTAAGAGTAGTGAATGAGATAGACAGGGGAGTAGAGGGAAAGATAGAAGTTATAGCTTAGGAAATAGCATGGAATGGAGATATTAGGAGATCAATGAATAGGATGTAAGAAATGGAGTAGGGAAGGTTAGGGTAAAATAGTTTCGGGGGATGGCTACAGTGGCAGGACCATTTCTTCATCAGGTGTTTTTTTGTGGCTAGCTTGAAGTGTTTTGCATGGTCAAGGGACCTAATTTCCAGAGGTAGTTGGTTCCAAGCCACAGTAGGGTTATAATTATAGAGTAAATGGCCTGTTTTGGTATTAGGTTTGTAGATCTGTAGCAAGTCTTGGTCAGAGCTGCATAGTGTCCTGTTTGGAATATATTTAGTTATTATGGAAGATAGGCTGGTGCAGAAAGAAGGTAGATAGAGGATTGAGTGAATAATCTGTAATTGATGTAGTAGAAGCAGATGGAGGAATTCTAGCCACGTCATTTGCTTGAGAGATAAGCAGTGGTGAGCCTTGTATGTGTGATTGGCTGTGAATCTAGCCACCTTATTATAGGTAGTTGTGAGTTTTGTAATGAGTGAGATGTTAAGGTTAGTGAATAAGTGACAGCTATATAAGAGGGTGGGAAGAAGAAATGAATGGGAGAGTGTTATTCTGGCTGTGTTGGTTAGATATCTTTGATTCCGGTAGAGGAGACCAAGTTTCTGGTGTGTTTTTTTACAGTATTGGTAATGTGTAGATTAAATTTAAGCTGATCATCAATTGTTACTCCCAGCAATTTAGTACTGGGTTCGGGAATGATGATGGTGTTATTCATAGATAAGATGGTAAATGAGGTTTTGAGATTGGAGAGGTTCTTGGGGAGGAAGAGAAGGAGCTGTGTTTTCTTTGGATTGAGAATTAGTTTATTGACACTAAGCCATGCCTCAATGGTGTTGAAAGATGCCTGTGTGGCAGAGTGAAGGTCTGATGTATTATCTGCAATAGTGATGTCAGTAGAGTCATCTGCATATTGCACAAGTGTAGAGTGTGAGGTAGAGGTGTGTAATAGATTTGTGAAGATATTAAAGAGGAGTGGCCCAAGTATGGATCATTGAGGGACTCCCATAGACACATTGAGTGGAGGAGAGAGAACAGAATGCCATTTGACAGCTTGCTGTCGATTGGAGAGGTAGCCAGAGAACCAGGAGATAGCGGAGAGAGAGAAATTCAGGCAGGAGAGTTTATCCAGTAGGAGAGGATAAGAGACAGTGTCAAAAGCTTTGGAGAGGTCTAGGAACAGACAGGAGACAAGTTTATTGTTGTCACGGGCAAGGGCTACAGTATTGATGAAAGATAGTGCAGTAGAGGTGCTGTGTTTGGGATGGAAGCCATGTTGAGTATTTGTGAGAAGGTTTTCTTGTAAAAGGTAATGCATTACTTGCTTGTGGATGCATTTCTCTAGAATTGTTGAGCGAGGAGAGAGTATGACAATTGGTCTGAAGTTAGCTATATCAGAGGAATTGCCACCTTTATGTATGGGTAGTGTGAAGAATTTTTTCCATAATGCTGGAACATGAGATTCAGTGATAGAGCGGTTGATAAGTATAGAAACTGGATAGGCTAGGGGTTCAGCAGCAATCTGTAGGAAATAGGAGGGTAGGTTGTAAGCTGAGGGGGAGCAGGGTTTAAGTTTGGTTAGTAAGGATTTTATGTAGTTAGTAGAAACTGATGTAAAAGAAAAAGGAGTTGGAGGGATTGGTAGGAGAAGATGGGAGTGGGGAGTCCTTGTCTTTTTTCCTGGTGGGAAGAGAATTGACTATGTTTGTTATAGAGTCAATAAATTGATTATTAAATGTAATGGCTGTTTCTTCTGGAGTCAAGTTTGGGCATGGGTTTGGAGGGCTAGGGTTTTCTGGGTGCAGTATGTGGTTGATGGAGTTCCAAAACTTTTTGGGGTCAGATTTTAGGGAAGTGGGAGGATTAGCATAGAAGTTTGTCTTGTCTTTGTGGATAACTTTCTTTATTTTACTCCTTAGTTCTTTGTATGACTGTAAGAGGGAAGGGGTCTTTGTTTTAGTCCACAATTTCCATATCCTATCTCGGTTTCATAAGGGTAAGGGTAGATTTGGTAAGCCAGGGAGCAGTCTTGGATCTGATTCTAATTGTGTGAAGCAGAGCCAGAGAGTTTAGAATGTTGAGAAAGGTGTTGTTAAAGGACTGGACTGCTGTATGTAAGGGGAGAGTGGTAAGATGGGACGAGTCAATTCTAGAGAGCTGGTCAATGAAAGAGTCTGGGCTAAAGGATGAGGTATTCTGGGAGGAGATGAGCTTGGAAGGTCTGGAAATATGGGATGTTTTTCTGGTCACTGTGATAGGACAGTGATCACTAAGGGCATTTGGGAGAGTCTGAGGGTTATGGTAGTTATGTGGGTGGGAGACCAGAATCCAGTCTAGAGGTGAGCTAGGGAGGTGTGACTTATTAATAAAGGTGGGGGTATTAATAAGCTGCTCAAATCCGTGGAAGTTGATACATGGGGTTGTGATGAGGTTTTGTATTGAGAGCCAATCAATGTTTACGTCACCTAATATGATTGTTTCATTATGGATGGTCTGAAAGAGGTGGGATAATCTATTTTCGAGAGAGTTTGTATTGTCTCCAGGGAGGATATAAAGAGCTACAACAGTTATGGTAGTAAACTTATTAAGTTTAAAATTGGCAAGTAGGAGTTCACCGTTTGGAAAATGAGGTAGTTGGAGGTTTGGACTGGATAAGGAGAGGTGATCAGGATAAAGTATTGCTACTCCTCCTATTTTTTTTTTATCTACCCAGTCTTAGGATGTTATAGCCAGGAGGGGTGATTTCACTGTCTTGGTAGTGAGGTTTCAGCCAAGTTTCAGTTAGAATGACTATGTCTGGAGTATAGGTAGCCAACCAGGCATGGAATTCCTGGACTTTATTTACTATACTTCTGAGGTTGATAGCATAGAATGATACTTGCTTTTTAGGGGCAGAGAGATTAGGTGTGTTTGTTACATGATTATTATCTTTTTGGGTAGGGTGAGTTGGGCCAGAATAGGGATGAATGTCCCCGGATTGAAATAGGGGTTTGAGGCAGTGTACTAGTTTGAGAGGGGGGACTTTTCTTTTTTGTTTGAAGGAGGTAGAGAGAGATGAGGATAATTTTATTTTTGGCAATGGAGTATTATAGGTTAGGATGGAGGGACATATATGTAAAGTAGGATGAGTATTTGTGCTTATATTTATGTTGAGATTAGTGGGGCAGAAGTGGTGTAGAGGTAGTTGTGAGTGGTATGAGGTGAGAGAGTAGAGCCAGTGTAGTATTGGTATCAGGAGCAAGATTAGAGGTCTGAAGGACATGATGTAAGGTACAGTATGTGGAGGTGGAGGAGTAGTGGAAGTGATAGATACTAAAAGGTGTGTGGGTTGGTGGTAGAATGGGAGGGAAATAAGTGGGAGGGGATATGGAAGTAGGTGGGAGGGGTATTAGATGAGTTAGGGAGGTGTGGTTTGCAAGGAGAAGTACAAAGGAAATGATATGTGGGGTGGGTGGGATAAGGGGATGGGAAGTGAGCGGAGTTCGCACGCAGGGCGAACGGAGCGGGCAGACCCAAGAAGGAGATTGTTGTGAAAAAAAAGTATCAGTGACTGGAACGCAGGTAAGATATTTAACTACTTTCCTATACAAGATTCTGTTTGTTTTAGGGTAGGATTTCAGTAGAAAGTGGGAAAAAAAGATGCAAGAATGTAATGGGTATTCCACAGATATACACAGGTGAAGGAGAGGGATAGTTATAGTAAAATAGTAGTGGAGGGACAAGTTAAGAATATACCTTAACCCTCTAGAAGTGGGTGTATGCTACCCTTAGTGGCAACAAATGGCAACAGATAGTATTGCTAGGGAAGAACTTGTATAAATATATCGGACTGTTTTTCAGCTGCGGGCAATGTGAGTAAGCAGTGAAAAACTGTAATGGGGGGATTTCAAGGAGCGGACTACGGTAGGCTGCTTATCACGCTTGCTGAAGGTGGAGAATAAACTGTTTAGCTGGATTACACAAATGTTAGTTGAAGGTATATACACTAAGGCTTCTTCTTTTAGTGGTGATTTGTGGAATAGAGATGAAGGAACTTGGGAGTAGTTTAAGGATATCTTCACTGAGAGGGGTAGTAAGTCCTTATTCTTGACCAGGACTCTCAGAATGAGAGGAAGGGGAGGGAATGCATAAAGAAACATCCCCTTCCAAGAAAATGAGAGGGCATCCACCTTCCATACCAGAGGACATGTGACTCTTGGCACAAAACAGACAAAGTTGTCTGTTCAGAGGGGATGCAAAGAGATCTATTTGAGGAGTACCCCCTGGTGAACAATGTCCAGAAACATATCCTTGTGAAGCATCCATTCATGGGATTGAAAGTAGGACCTGCTCAGAATGTCTGTCACAATGTTCTGATCTGAAGGAATATAAACTGCCTGAAGAGTCACTTGATACTTGACAGCCATATCCCATACCAAAAGTGCCAGCTGGCACAGCATAACTGTGGTATTGTGTGTGAATACCTTGAGAGGCCCTGGAGAGAAAAGAGGATGAAAGACCTGAAGAGCCAGCAGAAGAGCTCTCATCTCTTTAATGTTGATGTGCTCCTTCTGCTGACAAAGCAAAAGGGAACTTCCTGAACCTTCGGGGAGCCAAACATTGCTCCCACATCTGAAGCATCTGAGAACAGAGCTTGAGAGGGAAGAGGAGGATGAAAAGGGAGCCCTGGGTTCAGAGACAACTGCTGACTCCACCACAGAAGTTCCTTCTTGAGACAAGGGAGAAGAGGAACTGTAAAGTCTACAGGATGCACATGTTTAAGCCACATTCACTTCAGAAACCACTGGAACTTCCTCGAGTGAAGTTTGGCCAGAGGAAACATTGGAATAGTGGAAGCCTTGAACCCCAGAACTCTGAAAAACTCCCTGGCTGTAACGGAGGCCGGGGGAAGAAGAGTTTGAAAGTAAGAAATGAGAGTTAAGGCCATTGGAGGAGGCAGGGATGCCATCACTGGCACCATCTGAATCCTGCAACCCAAAAAGACATGATCCTGAGAAGGAGTCAGGGAAGACTTTTTGAAGTTTATCGTGGACCCCAGACTTTGAAGAAGTCAATTAGTAAAATGAAGATATTGCAAAATGACATCTGGAGAGGATACCTGAATCAGCAGGTCATCCAAGTAAGGAAATATTTGGATACCTTGAAGCCTGCAAAAAGCAATCACAGGAGCAAGGCATTTGATGAACACCTTTGGGGCAGTAGAAAGGCCAAGGGGCAAAGCACAGAACTGAAATTGCCAGGAAGCAACAGAGAAATGCAAAAACCTCCTGAAAAGAGGACAGATCAGAATATGAAAATAAGCATCCTTGAGATCCAGAGACACCAGAAAGGCCTGAGGTAGCAAGAGAGGAAAAATGGTCTGAAGGGACAACATCTGAAAGGAAGGCACCTTCAGAAAGGTGTTTAGATGAGAGAGGTCTAGAATCATTTTTCAAGTACCTTCTTTTCTAGGCACTAGAAACATTGTTGAATAAAATCCCTTTCCCCTTTGGGACACAAGCACATCTTGAATAGTACCCTGAGACAAGAGATCTCAAAGAACCTCTGGTAGAAAAGGAAGTTGTTCCCAAGGAGGCTGAGGAATGCCCATAAAAGGAGGATGGGACTTCCAAACCATGAAGTACCCCTGACGAATGATTGACAGAACTCAAGAATCCTGGGTGATTCAAAGCCAACTAGGAAGAGAAAGAGGAATGTGGCTGTGAACAGTTGGATATTCAGACAGCACCTGGTTGCTCAGGAAAGGAAGGCTTGAGAATCTGCAGTCTGAGTGGCCTTAGCAGGAGGACCCCATTTAACTCCCTTTTACCTTTAGCAGGAGGGCAAGATTGCCTACGAACAAAGGCTGACTTAGAAGGGTAGTTTCTTTGAAATTTAGGCACAGGAGAAACAAAGACATGTTTAAGCTCCTGTAAGGCCTTCCCATTGTCTTGAAGAGATGTAAACCAGCAGCCACTTCCCCAAACAAAAGTTTAGTATCCAGAAGAGCATCCAGCCTTAATACCACTGGGTAAAGGTTGAAGCCTAAACCAAGCAAACCTCCTCATTTCTGAACCAAAAGCACCAGCCCTAGAAAAGGCATCTGGTGCATCATAACTACATCTGATAGAATGATGAACTACTTGAGAGGAAGTCCCTAGCAAGGAAAGAGCAGAAGATTTACTCTCAGAGTCTGGAAGATCAGAAAAAAATCTGGCAAGCCTGAGAAAGAAAAGCCAACACATGCCTAGATATATGGGTCTGATAATTAATAGCCCTAAAAGCTAGGGTAGCAGAAGTATAAACCTTCTTACCCAGCCTGTCCATGGTTCTGCTGACCTTGTCAGAAGGCAGTAACTGGGATGAAGGAAGCGATTGAGACAGGTTATCAAAGGCTGCAAACACCACAGAGGGGTCAGCAGCAGGACATTTGAACAAAAAGGAACACTCCTCAGGCACCCTATAAAACCTATCAGATGTCTTGGGAGCAGGGAGCAGAGAATCAGGTGCTTTTGAGGCATTGGAGAAAAACATCTAGTAAAGTAGCTAAGACAGGAGGAATAGCCACAGGTTTAGGAGATCCCATCTGCAGTAACTCATAGTACCTCTTATGGATATCAGAAAGCTGGGCACAATACCACTTAAAAAAGTCCATCATCCTAGAGATTGTGTCCCCAAAGGAAATTTCCTCAGAAAGAGTATCTGGACTATTTGATTCCTACTCCTCAGACCTGTAGTCTAATGGAGAAGGAATCTGGGTAGAATAAGTAAGAGATTCTTCATCAGAATACAACTCTTCCTCAGAAGAATTTAAATCCCTGGGCCATTTAGGTGAAAAAGAAGACCAAGGAGAGCAAGAAATGAAACCCCTTGAGGAGGCCTTAATGACAGTAAAACATTAAATAACTCCTGAATAAAGGGCTGTCATTCTCTTTGTGGGTCCCTAGGAGCAGAAGAAACATGTCTAGTTTTATGTTTCTTTTTTAAGGGGACATCCGTCCTAGAAAACTGAGAGGGCCCTGACTCAGGACGGCATTCCACAACCGTAGTAGGAACTTCTTCCCTAAGAAGAAACTGTGGAACCCTCATAGACCCCTCAGGAACAATCAACCATGGTTCCATCTGAATGCCCTAAATGGACGCTTGCAAAGCCTCGTCAGACATGCTGCCTGTCAGACCCTCGCCAGTCTCCAAACCGGACATGGCAGAGGAATCCAACAACACAACCAGGCATGTTTCTGGGTTTGTAATAACCCTGGGAGAAACCCCCAGCATAGACTGGACAATGGAAGGTTCCGGTGTTACCTTTTTCACCTTCTTCTTTCTTGATGGCTGACCATCAGGGCAGGAAGTTCCATCCATAGTATCTTTAGCAAGCAGCTTAAGACACTGGTTCTAAAGCTAAAATGAAAGGGAAGAAAGCCTACTAGAAGGGTTTCTGGGACAAATCCCTGACAAATAGAACAAGACATATAGTTGTGAGAAGTTTCTAGGCAAAAAAGGCACTTATTGTGGCGGTCGTTATGGGGAATCTGTCTCCCACACTGGCATTTACCCTTCCTGGATGACATTAACCCCCCAAACAGCACAAAAAATGAATAAAAGGCCAAAAGCCCCAACTGGGTACTTATCTGCAATGGTGAGGACATCAGCAAGCAGGAGAAATCACCAGAGTGCCAATAAACAGAAAAAAAACGGCAAAAAATGGACGGAGGCAAACAGACCAATGGTTAAAAATAGCATTCTGACTGGCAGCAAAGGAGTTCTGTGGATAGTATGCCTGAATGTCACCTTTATGCCCTATGCTAATATGTAGGTGATGTTCAGCATACCTTAAAGCAATGGTAGACTTTGGTAGACTGGCCGGACAATGGGCTTCACGACAGGGAATCTCATAAGTAATGAATACTACAGTGGTGAATGTAAGGACATCTTTATATAAACCTAATTCAATGCTCAGACTAGCCATAGGATCATTAGATCATAGGAGGTTACTAAGTTAATGGCCCTTAGCCAAGAGTTTATCCCCAAAAATGAAACCTCAGTCGGCACCTGTTGCCCCTGTCAGTGAGGGTCAAAGGTGGAACCCCTGGGACAAATTTTTGGTTTCCCATCCACTCATCAAGGTTGTGCTTGAAGAGGGTCATTGAAGTACTCTGTTTGACATGTATGGTAAGTCTTTTCCAGAGATTGGGCAGCCTCTAGGAGCCAAACTTGTCTCTCCAGCAGGTTTTGTTGATGTCACATATTATATTTAGGTCTTTCGAGTAGACAATGTGTGAGGAGTAAGACTTATGGATATGGAGCATCTCTAGTAGGGCAGGGTCCAATATTGCCTTGTAGGCGAGACATAGATCACCTCTGAGCAATCTGTACGATACCGAGTAGAGTGATAGTAATTTGAGCCTGTCCGCACAGGACAGGTGCTGGAGACCATGGATTCTCTTTGTGAGGTATTTCTGTGGCCTTTCCAGTTGGTGCAGGTGTTTGGAGAGGTACATACCAAATGGGGCATTATACTCAATTATAAGCCTAATGAGGGAGGAGTACAGAGAGGTAATAACCTCCTTTTTTTCCTGGATGCAATTCCTTTACTTATGAGATGAACCAAGTAAAATGCTTTTCTGATCACTGTCGCTACATGATGGTCAAATGTGAGATTGTTGTCAACCTGAGTACCCAGGTCTCTTACCACAGGTTGTGTGCTTAGGGGGTTGCTGTTGATGTAGTAATCAGTAGGGGCCATGTTTTTGCCAAATGGTATGATACTACATTTTTTTGTTTAACTTTAGGCCATGACTTTGGCACCAGTCATTTGTTGCTGTGAGACCCTCTTGCAGTGTGTTAATATCATTTGGGGAGTCAATGACAACACGCAACTTACAGTCATCCACAAACTTGGTCAACCACAGGCTCTTTGTCTTTGCCTGGACCTCTGAGAAGTAGATGCCAAACAGTAGGGGTCCCAGGACAAATCCCAGGGGAACACCACTAGTGACAGATCTGCTGTTGGAGGTGGCGGTGCCTATTTTGACCTTGTGGGTCCTATCGGTGAGCCAGTTGGCCACCCACTTGATGAGATAGGGATTTACGGCAAGTTGTGTTAGCTTTTTGATGATGCCTGTGTGGGGGATTGTGTCAAAGGCCTTGGCCAAGTCAAGGTAAGCTGTACATACTGACTTTCCATCATCCAGGGTCTTGGTGACAGTCTCAAAGAAGTCAATCAGGTTCAACAGGCAAGATCTGACCCTGACAAATCCAAATTGGGTGGGATCAAGTGCTTGGAGATTGCCTATGTCCTTGTTTATGAGATCCATAATAATACGCTCCATGGCTTTACAGATCAGACTTGTCAAGCTAATGGGGCGCTAGTTTCCCGGGTCAGTAGTGACACCACATTTGTGCAAGGGGATGACAATGACAGTTCCCTACTCTGCTGGAAAGAAGCCTATAATTAGGCTGTGGTTGAATAGAGTGCTCAATAGCAAAGCTAGTTTTTGCTGGAGATGGTGCAGAATACAGCCAGGGTTACTATCAGGTCCTGTGGAAGCTGCATTCTTTGCCTTTGATAGAGCTTTTAACATTTGATCTATGGAGATGTGAGGTGCAGGACAAGTATCGGGCATGGTAAATGGACCTTTGGGGGGCTAGGGTGGTGAAGTTAGCACTGAACCTATCAGCTGGCAGGTTGGCTAACCCAGCAGGATCAGTATAAGTGGTAATGTTAAGTACTAATTCAGAAGTAACCTGGGCTTTGTCATGGAGGTTCCAGATGTAACTGAAGAAGGCTTTGTGGTTTCCCTTTATTTCAGAGGCTAGTTTCAAATAATAATTGGCTTTGGAGGTTTTCACTAGTGATCTAATTTGATTGTTGAGGCTGCAGGAGTTTCTCCAGTTTGGAATTTGTTCCTTTTTATCCTTGGACAACAGTTTCTTCCTTTTGTTGTAAAGCCTGTTGATAGAGGATGTCCACAAGCAGACAGGTTTGTGTTTCCTTGAGGAGCAAGTTTTAGTTCTGTTGGGTATGGCTGAGTCTATGCAGTTGTACAAGTGCTTGTATACTGCACTGGTGTACTGTTCAGCATAGTTGTCTGCATCCTCTCAAGGGGGTGGTGGTTTGAAGCTACTGATACCCTCCTTTAGGAGGTTGTAGTCAGCTTTTGAGAAGCTTTTTCATCTGCCTATGGCTGGGGGGTTGGGTCAGTTAGAAACTTTGAATGAGACAGACCGATGATCTGATCTCACCAGAGAAGAAAATGCTATGGGAGTGGTACAGCAGTCACCCATGTCGGTGAGAACCAAGTCCAAAATGTTATCTCCCCTTGTGGGGGATGAAACAAACTGGTCTAGTGTGTTAGAACTGATGAAGTCAAGGAATCGTTGGGTGAGTGCATTAGTTCATGAATAGTTCACCCAGTCTATGGTGGGGTAGTTGAAGTCACCAAGGATCAGGGTGTTAGGGGGTACCTTGATGGAGTCAAGTAGATCCAGGTAGGAGAAGTGGGTGTCCTGAGTCATGGAGGGGGTCTATAGCTGGCTATAACTTGGATGGGTGTCTTGTCAACTGTCAGTTGCACCTGGAGTAATTACAGTGCATCATGCTGGCAAGCCAGTCTGGAGGTTTGCATGTTCTTAATGAAGATAGAGACTCCACCACCCTTAGTCTTTCCAACTTCATGTTGGGGTCGGAAAGTATGGAATGAGGTATAGCCTGGTAAGACAGGGGTGCTCTCTGCAGCCCTGAACCAAATTTACATGACTGCACAGACTTCAGCATCTTCCAGTGTGAGGAGAGTTTCCAGTGAGTGCATTTTTAGGTTAAGGCTCCTAGCTTTAAGTATCATAACCTTCAATTTGCATTTTGACAGATCTTTCATTTTGGAAGATTTGCCTTTGGGACCTAGCCTAAAAAAAAGGCACAATGAGGGAGGCAAGAGCCTTGGCCAGGATCCAGAACCCCAAGGGTGACAGGTGGAGCCCATCTCTGGCAAAGCATCGAAGCCTGTCAACCATGTCATTCCAGGCAGACAGATACTGGAGCCCCTTGGAAAAACACCAGAAACTAAGCCAATTGTTGAAGTAAATTATTTTTTATTGGTATTGTGGTATCATTCTTGGTGAAGGTAGGATGTTGCTTAGGGCTAGGGTCATACCTGCCAGACACATACTCTTAGTGCTCAATCATGTCTCTCTTCATATATTCCAGGGAGGCATGTCTCAAGTCATTCACACCAACATGGACAATGACAGAGTCATATTTGTACCTGTTGTGGAGAGACTTAAGTGCTTGCATGATGTAGCAGATTCTGGCACCTGACAGACAACTGACCGTGACATTCTCCTTGTCGAGTCTAGTGAGGGGGACATCAGTGTGTCTCACTACTGAGTCAACAATGATGAGTATGTCTGGTTTATTGTTATGCCTTATGGACTGCATTTGTTTATTGATATACCTAATGGGCTGTGTTTATGAGACACTGGTGTGGTATCTACTATGTGTGATGTGTTTTGTGTTGTGTGTGGAATGTTTGTGAGTGTGTGTTAGAGGTCTCTGTTGTTTAGGTAAGTTTTTATTGAAGACCTCTGCATAGGTGGGTGGGTGTTGTGCTTGGCTATGTGATGTGGGTGGTGTGGTGTTTATGCTGGCAATCTCCTCTTTGTCAGGAGTACTGACTATGGCACGAGAGAGCATGGATTCCAGGTTACTGATGTAGATGCATTTCTTGCAAGTAGAAGAATTATGTGCTAGGAGAAGAGGGTTGTAAGTGAATGTGAGGCAGTTGCTACAAAGGCTCAGTATGCCCATGTCGACCAGGCTGGCAGGAGAAATTGGTGGAAACTGTTGAGATATTCTGTTCTGAATACTTGGCAGACTTATGGAGAGCAGGTTTTGATAAGGGTTTGTCCACAAGAGTGCAGACCACAAAAACCTTAAATGTAAAATAACTGGCCTGAAGCACAAGTGCTAAAACCAAAATGAAAATGCTTACAGTAGCAGATAAATTTAATCAGGCTACTAATAAGCAGTAATAACTGCAGAATCTGAGCACTTGAACACTTAAGAGCATAAAGAACAGCAAAATAAGGTAATAAAGTAGGTAGGGCACAGTTACAGTAAGAGCAGCTGAATAAAGTGTAATTTATTTTTATTAAGTGGAGAGGGAGGAAACAGAACAAGATTAAGAGACTGCAGGGTTCGTCCTTCCCAAATGCTCTCTCTGTGCACAGTAGATAGAGCTGATGAGATGGGACTGGTAGGAGTGTCTGAAATCAAAGAAGCAAAGGGGTAGTTCTTCTCAAATGTTCTCATTGTACTCAGTTGAGTAAACAAATGACATGGGTCCAGGAGGAGTGTCCAAACACAAATTTACAGCAGGGGTGGGCAATTCAAAAAGCCACCAAGTTTAAGACTACAACAACACTAGGGAGGGAGGGTGTCAAACAAACTGCAGAGAGAGAGACCACAATATCCAATTAATATTCAATGAAACAAATAAATAAATACAGTGCAGTTTTATTAACTATCACTGAAGCAGTGCAAGTGCAAAAAAGTATACTTAAATCATCTTGTATGTCCAGATGGTTGTAGATCAGTCACAGCAAGCCAACAGCTCTGCTACTGAGCACAAATACACAGAAATGTAACTATATCAGTACTATAAGCCAAAGGATAGACCCTCCCCAGACTATCAGATGAACACAAAACTTCACAGAAGTAAAACAACCCCAACTGAAACTGTCTGGCTTACAGTTTCTAATGCTGAACACTCCTGACAAATAAACTGCAGAGAGAGAGAGACCACAATATTCAATTAAACAAATAATTAAATGCAGTACAGGTTTGTTAACAATCACTGAAACAGTGCAAGTGCAAAAAGTATACTTAAATCAGCTTGTATGTGCAGATGGTTGTAGATCAGTCCGAGCCAGCAAAACAGCTCTGATACTGAGTACAAATACCAGGTTTTCCACTGGGTTCAGTGTTCCAAAAATGTATACACATTCCAATGATATTAAGATGGCCATATGACTTATTTTCTAATCTGTTTTGTATTATTTTCTTAGTTATCAAATATGCTGCACCTATGAAAAAGGTTATGTTTTGAAAGAATCAAGCTAGAAGCTCATATCTTGGTGTTGGCAATATGATGTCCTGGAGGTTTGAAAAGTTCCCAGTTGGTTATATATTATTATTCTCATCAGTCTCATCAGAGTCTGTGAATGGGAAATACCTCCTACAGCTTGTCACTTCATCTGAAAACAATTGTAGCACATGGAATGTGCTGATTATTCCCTAAATTAGCGAACAGATAAGCCTGTTATACACTTCTCTGACTTAAGAAAAGTGCACCTCAGAAGCTGTTATGCACTAGTTTTGCATTAAAGCACACACAAGCCACCAGAGTACATTGTTGGAAGCTTTAACAGGTTTAAAAGTTGCAATATGCTTTATTTTACTATTCAGACTGGGTTTTGAGACGGGCAGAGTAGGGGGTGGAGCAGTGTGAGAAGGTGTGGCTTTTGCCTGTCTTTTGACTCAGACAAAGGTGGCAATCATAGGTAGAAGTATGCTTCACTTCTGGATGCTGCCCTTGTGACAGCAGTAAGTATGTAACCACTTTAAAGCTATGAAAACACTTTGTGCCCTTATACTTTTTTCTCTGACTCATAGTACATCAGTGTAGATGAAGCTTCATGTAATACAAAGAATTATGACTGGGTATTTTTGATCATAACCTATGTGTTATCTGTTTGAGAAAGTTTGAAGAAATTTACCAGAAAGGTTCACTGGCTTAAGAACCATGTGGACCAGTTGAGTACTATAGTAGCATTCTGGAAGCCTGGATTTAATTCTCGCCTATGTACATTACCTTTTTTTTTTACATCTAAAAGTGTGATTTGTCATTCTTTCATACAGTATGTGATTTAGTAATGAATTAAAATTGAGTCTAAAAACAACAATAAATAATATTTATTTATTAAAGTTCACAATTTGTTTTCATTGTGAATAGATCTTAAAGAAAAATGCATTAATTTGCTTTTAAGGACTGACTGTAACTGCCTTTTACCACTAAGAAGATGCCCTTTATCCACCACTGTTTATTAAATGCGGGCGGACGTGGTGGTGCAGCTCTTAGCATTGCCGCCTCACATCAAGAGGTTCTCTGGTTCGATCCTTGGCTGGGGTGCCTTCTGTGCAGAGTCTTCATGTCCTCGCGTGGGTTTCCTCTGGGTGCTCCGATTTCCTCCCACATCCTAAAGACATGCTGTAGGTGGATTGGATACCCTAAATTGACCCTAGGTGTGAGTGCGTGTGTATGTCTGCCTTCCCTGGAAGGTTGGGCACCGGGCTGGCAACTCGGCACCTTAAAACTCCACTACCAATCATGAGCAGACAGGTGATCCGCTGTGGCATCCCCTAACTGGGAAAAAGTCAAAAGAAGTGTTTATTAAATGCAAGGTTTTATTGGAATACAATCTGTTTTTGTGTATTGGATTGGATTATAATGTTTGAACACAGCAAATGCCCAAATATAAATATTCTGTATCATACACAAGATAAAACTAAGTTGACAGGGTTTACACAAGTGAAAACAAGCTTACTGTACATGGCATAATGCATAACAGGTTACAGACAACAGCCAGAAAACAGCAAAACAAGGTGGAACACTCAGACAATAAAATCTGTAGAGCAGTTTAGTCTGTAGTGGCAGGCAATACAGTTTAGGCATGTTTTTGTAATTAGAGCAGTGCAAGACTAATAATAATAATAATTATAGTATTAATAATAATGCTGAAAATAATCCCAGGATGTTGCAGACATGGGCAGTTTATTTATTTGTGTTTACTGAACATGACATGGCAGTATGCGATGTACATTGAAAAGAAAATGCAAATTCAAGACAAATGTTAAATTAAATTACACTGAAATTTATTTATTTCATTTGTTGACTGGGAAAGTCCAACTGGGCACAGAGTTCCATTTTCAGTGGAGGCCTGGGGGAAAAGATCCAAATAATGCATATTATAGATTATACGGTTTACTATCAGAATTTCAAACATGTTTATTGCGAGTACTTACATACTCAAAAAACATGGTTGAAAAATATGATAGCAACCAAGAAAAAGAATGAACAAAAAAAAAATGTTGACAATTCGATTTTTCGAACATACCACCACATCCAGTGTCATACAACACACATTTTACAGAGGGGCAAGCTTCCCTGCTCCCTCCATGTGGGGTGCTATGCCCCACACCCCTTGCTACTTATATATGCAAACTCCGAGATCACACTACAGTGAGGGAAAGGGTATATTACCCAATCCCCACTATATTGCGATTTCCACTCAATATGTCGAATTCACAACAGCGAATGCACAATGCCATTCACTGTTGTGCATTTGGCATGTTTTTTTTCACACATATAAACCTGTGCAAGCTTACTTTCGGATATCCGTTGTCACACACTTCAGCCATGACATTTTGATGTTACTCCGATTATACACAGTTTAGAAATGCAACATGTTACAAGAGTATGCATAGTGAATAAAGATATTTTTAAAAGCTTATGCATCATATAGAAAAGGCATTCAATAGTACTTTGAAAAGTCTGCTTAGTGATCTATTCATTGCAGATAATGCAGGGCACACATATACAGATTATTGCTTTGAGCAAAGGAAGATGATGAGCATATTTTAATATACAGACATAAATTTCAGTGGGCCGGTGCCAATGTATACTTCAGTAAGCAGTTGCAGCTGGTAGCTAGTGTAGTACACTGAAGAGTAATCGAAGAAGGAGAAGGACTAGAGGTGACTGAAAGTGAGAAGCAGGAGGAGATGGAGGGGAAAAGAAGCTTCCATAGTTGAATGTAAGAAGGATGAAGTGAGTGGGGAAAGTGTGTGTGTGTGTGTGTGTGTGTGTGTGTGTGTGTGTGCGTGCGTGTGTGTGGGCGGGGTAGTTGTCAGTTATGGTGAGAGTATAGAGAAGAAAGGTTGTGAGAAAGTGATGAGGGGGAAGTAGCTGAAGGGTAGGAAGGAGTGTGGGATTATGGTTTAGTCTACATGACTATACATAAAATGCACAGAATATTATACATAAAATATGTAGAATTCTAACAATTACAGAGAAGTAGTGTGAACCTGAACAACTATCCTACTGGATATGTAGTTTAAACAGACAAGACACAGAGTAGACAAAATTCACTGAGGCAAAATATAGTACAGTATAACATAAAGGTGGATCTCGTACCTCTCAATCTCTTAGAGTAAAAAATCTGGACAGAGCTGTGAATAATGTGGGGACAAAGTCCCCAAAATAGGGCCAATTTTTAAATGTTGCTCTTACAAACAGAACGCTGATAGAATAACAGGTTTTGCATTAGCATGAATTTTCTGAAGGGTATGAAGCCTGAAACTCAAATGTCTGTCATTATTTTCTGACTTCAAGCTTTAATGATTTGCCAAAAAAAGCACAATTTTATTAAAAACGGACGAAAAATATAAGGCAAAAAAAATGGACATTAAAAAGCTAGTATAAAGATGTACAACATATACAAAACAGACTGAAAAGTAAGTTGTATGGCCATCTTAAGATGATTAGAATTTGTATACCGGTTTGGAACAGTGAACCCAATGGAAAATGTGGCTGTTTCAGAACATGGAATATGGTTTATCTACAGGGCTTTTTAGTAAACAGGTCAAGACAGAGCTAAAAGAATAAATGCATGCTGCATATAACAGTACCACTAGGTGGCACCACTATCATGGGAAGAGTGAACTGCTGCACAAACACGAAATAAGAAAGCTGTAATCAGAATAAAATGTCTTGCATGTCCTGGTCTCCAAATGCCTATATGTCAGTTTGTATCATATAGTCCTAATTTTTATTGGCCTGCCAAAATCCTTCACAACATTTCAAAAGTATAAACAACTACTTTCTAATTCATTTACAGGACTTCTATGGTCAAAAATTAAAACATTGTTGTTATAGCTTGACTATATAACATAGCAATAATGCCCTTGCATCACTCTTAAGTGTTTAGAAGTAATTTATAATGTATGCTACCTGAGAACAGCATACTGAGAGCAGGCAAACTGACATGATTTAATTTTTCAGCAAAGCCTTCTCCTTCCTATTATTAACTTTGTTTTCCCAGAATATGATGTACTTAGGCCCATAGTTTCCTTTTATTTACTGTTATGCAATAAAGGCCAGTCCCAGGTGACTTACTGCTAGCCTGTCACTTCCAAAATAAATAAGTAAATTGTCCTTAATTTATTAAAAGTTTGAGAAACTGATTAGAAAGTAGTATATTAGGAAATGGGTCACCTAAGATGAGAGCTAATGAATATGTCTGTTCACAGTTCTACAATCAAGGAAGACTTTATATGGTTCTGAGAGCCTGTTCTCTAAGAAATGCACTGCTGATTATGGTATAAGACAACTACTGAACAGGACTGAATCAAGAAGAAAATCCAGAGAATAAAGGTTCATGAATTATGCATGAAATGATTTATGTGGCTTTCTCCCATTTCCCTAGGAGTAAAGAACAATGCTATAACATGTTGTTTCATTTTGATGCTACTCTGGATATTTTGGTGTCAGATCATGAAATGCCTGTTTCGTGTTTCTTGAGTACAAGGTGATTTGTAGCTCATAGACTTCGAGGACATTTAAAGGAAGCTGGAATTTTCAATGAATGTAATGTTGTTTTATTACATTTGTTTCCAAACTAAGAAGATGCCAAAGAGGCTATCAATTATGCAGGTGGTGAAATTTAGAGGGTTTTTTTTTATGCAACTGTTTATTGACCAGTTTAGGTTCTTAGCAGTGGTGAATTGCTTTTCTAGCTGGATGCATTTCTTACTAAATATTTTTTTTTATTATTTCAAATAAGATGTCTTAAGAAACATTACATGAAATAAAGATAAATAACATATGTACAATTCTAAAACATTACTAACTTCAAGCCATTATATAACTATTTACATTGGTGTCTATGCAAATAACATTGAAATTCTATGTTATATAGAGTTAGAAACATAAGATGATATATCTTCGTCGATTTTTCGAGTATTTCTAGTACTTTCATCCAACAGTAATAGTAAGAAGTAGATCTTTTAGTTCTGTTCTTCACTGTTAATATTTCCATATGAGCAACTGTTGATGTTAAATTTTCAAATTCCTTGAACGTAGGAGAAGCCTCATTTTTCCAGTGTATAGTTATGATTTTACATGAAATTGCCAATAGTGACCATAGAATTTTAGTGTCTTTTTTTGGTACACAATTTGGAATAGGAGAGTTGAATAAAATGAAAGACTTTGTTAACTGAAAATTATCATTATAAACAGTCTGAAAAAAAATAGTTAATGGACTTCCAATACATATTGAGACATATACATTCATAAAAAAACATGCTGCCAGTCTGCTTTTATCTTGGTATGGCATCTCCAACATTGATCTTCAATAGAATACATTTTGGCTAGCCTATGTGGCGTATAGAAACTTCTATGTAGATATCTCCAAGTGAATAATTGCCAGTATTTTGATAATGTAAAAAATTTGGAAGATTTTAGAATATTACTTTTTTCTTCTTCAATTGGAGGATGGTTGTTTATTAAAGTATAATAATCCCAGTATGATTTTTCATGATAATTTTTTGTTTTTTTAACAATTTTATAAATATTAGACAAATAACCTGTACCCCGATAAGGTTGTTTTGTGATAAGAATAAGGTATTCAATAAGTTTTGGAGCTTCATGTCTAACTGAATGTTGCATTTGTTCTATTTTATTTATAAGAACATGTCTTAGATTTTGTAAAAGCAACCAGTAGTCTTTATTTATATTATAATTGTAAGTTATCTGTTCATTTGTTAGTATTTTCCCTTTCTCTATAAGTTGATGCCAAAAGAATAATGATTTTTCTTGAGTATATTCATTTTAGAAATTTGGGATGTGTCTAGAATAGTGGGTGTAAAAAGTATAGGGAAAATAAGAAAAATCCAAGAATTAATATTTGGTATTTTGTTTATATATGTTTTGAACATTGAAAGTGTAGAGCCTATATAGTTTGATGGCAATTTATTAATATTATTCCTTTTCCCTAAAAAATAATCTTTTAACATCCATATAAGGGGTAATGATATTACTGTTAAGTTGTCTTGTATGTGATTGTAATTGATTTCTATGTAAATCTGCTCATGGGCTTGTTTCCATATAGGTGTGTATGAATTATTTAACCATAGTGTTATACTTTTAATAACAGATGAGGTAATATATAAATCAATATCCAGTAAATTAATTCCACTGTCTTCCCAATCTGGTAAATGTTTATTTAAGGGTATACAGGGTTTATTTGGAAACCATAGAAAATTTAAAATTAGTTTATTGTATCTTTGAATAATATATTTGGGAGGTAGCAATGAAAAATTTTGTATTAAGTATAATATTTTGGGAAATATGATTACTTTAATAAGATATAATCTGTCTGCTGTTAAAAAGATGTATTTATTCCGGTAACCAATTGTTTGTTCTATTTTGTCTAGTATTTTATTATAGTTAAATATTAGAGAATCTGTTAATTCATTGAGTAGATTTATTCCCAGATATAATAATTTATTTTCTGTTACTATATATTTGGAAAACCTTTTGTTTATATATATTTTTTACAGTTATAGGGCATAATTTTAGTTTTGTTTTCATTAAACTTTAAGCCTGAAATATTTTGAAATTTATTCATGGAGTTAAATAGAGCATTCAGAGACTCATTGGCATCTGAGAGAGTTAATAGTATGTCATCAGCAAATAGTTGGATTTTAAGGTTTAACATTTTATTAATACAAATGCTCTTTATGTTATTGTTTGATCTGATTTGATTTGCAAATGGTTCTATGAGTAATGCAAATAACAATGGTGATAAAGGGCAGCCTTGTTTAGTTCCCTTTTTGATTGTTATAGGGCCTGATCTATGCGATCCTAGTTTAACATATGCAGTAGATTTTTCATATAGTATTTGGATAAGATTATTAAAATTAGAAGGAAAGTTATATTCTTTTAAAACTAGTGAAATAAAGTTCCAGTTAACCAAATCAAAAGCTTTATTAATATCTAATGAGATTGCATTTAAATCTAGGACTTTATGTTTGCTATAGTCTATTAATGTTAGTATACTTTTAATATTATCTGAAGTATTTCTTCCTTTAATAAAGCCTGTTTGATCTTTGTGAATTAAGAAAGGCAAAAAGTGGTTGATCCTGTCTGCATATATAGCCATAAACATCTTATAGTCTATATTGAGTAATGATATTGGCCTATATGAAGAGCATTGCTTCTCATCTTTATCTAGTTTGATAATTGGAGATATCAATTAATATTTCCAAGAGGGTGGTATGTTCAAATCTTTTTTGGCTATATCATATACTTTTAATAGTAAGGATATGGCTTGATTGGGTATTAATTTATACATTTCTGGTAGCATATTGTCTGGGCCAGGTGCATTATTTGTCTTGAGCTTTTTAATTTGTGATTTTAATTCTGTCATATTGACTGGTTTGTTTATAATGTCTATTTGTTCTTGTGTTAATTTAATATGAATATTATTTTCTAAGTATTTTTTTATATCCTTAGTAGGTGTATCTTGACTGTTTATGGAATTATCAATGTTAAATTGAAGTCTGAATGCTTCTAAAATATCATTTAGATCCGTAAATCTTTTGTTAGTATTAGGAATAAATATTTCTTTTATTTGCTTAGATTTAATTTTTTTTTTGTTTTATTAGTTAGGCCTCTCAGATATGCAGAATTAGTAGAATATGAGTTTATTTTCATCTTTTCTAAGTTAATCATAATCTTATGATGTAACAATTCTGCATACTTCTTATTGATTTGCGTAAGTTCTTGAACTTGAGTAGTATTACCCTTTTGTATTTCCAGTTTACATTTGTCTGCTTTGTTTTGTAAGTCTAGCATATCTTTATTCCATAACTTCCTTTTATTTATGTACCAAGATAATATTTTCCCAAATGTAACTGCTTTTAATGAATCACATACATATATTTCTGAAATATCTTCTAGAAAGTTTTTGATTGTTTCTTCATAAAATTATTTGAAATCTGTCAATTTTGTGATATAGAAAGGTATCCTAATAATGGGATTTGAATAAAAAGGTGTAAGCTCTATCTCAAAGACTGTGGTATTATGATCAGATAAGGGACAGTTTATAATTATGACTTTGTCAATTTTTGTTATTAGGTCATTGGCAACATATATTCTATCAACTCTAGAGTTAGTGTTATATCTATGAGAATAAAATGTGAAGATTAGTGGATCTGGTTCTGCAAATTAATTTATATATTTAAATATAATGTATCCATAAATTTTAATAGTGCTTTAGAGATAGGTTGCTTTCTTCTTTTAGATTTAGAATCTGTATACTTTTCATTCATTATACAGTTGAAGTCTCCTGCCAATATCAGGCTACCCTCAGTTAAATGAATTATCTCTTCAAAGTGATGTTTAACTGTTCTTAATCCTAGTCCTGGGATCCAATATAGATTTACTAACATATAGATTCTCTTATTTAATTCTATTGAAGCTAGACAAAACATACCTGATGTATCTTGATGAGTAGTAATTATTTTAGGTGTTATAGTTGAGTTGCGAAGTAGTATAGCTACTCCTCTTTTTTTGTTTTGTATTGAGAGTTTATTAGTACTGTGTAATTATTAATATTTAAGTTGTTTATATCTCTATCTAATAAGTGTGTCTCTTGTAAGAAGATCATTTGTGGTTTATGTAAGTTTATGTACTTGAATAGGCTTCTCCTTTTATTACTATTATTTAGACCATTAACATTTATGGATAAACATTTAATTTCCTAGTTATGAGTTTGTTTTATACGTGAGTTTATGTAAGTATTGTTTATTCTTAGTTCCATCTTGGATACAGAGTTCAAAAAGTTTTTCTTGTATGGTTTTTGCATGTTTCTGAGTGACACCAAAGTGATAAAGTAAAAAAACAAATAACTTCCAAACTTGTAATTCTTAACCTTAAAAAGCATTCCCTATCACTATGAGGTAATATACCTCTTTGTTTGGTTAGTGAATCTAACCAAACAAACTTTCTACCCTCACAAATAATATTTGGATCAGTTTCTCTTATCCTCTAAGTTTTTAAATAAAGATAATTGAATAATATATTAAGATAATCTAATCAGCTAAATATATGTAAATATATTCTTTACTCTTATTGTAATTCAATAATACTTATTTCTAATCAGGTTTCAAAAAGGTACAAATATTTAGACTAAGGTAGTATCATTTCAAAATAGTTTAGGGTATTAATAAACATTTTCTCATGTTAAAATGTATAACTGTATATTGCAGACATCTGTTGAAAACAATTTACTGACATTACTGTACAATACAATACCATTCTGGTGTAAATGTTTTTAGACTACTGAAGCCCAAAACCAGTGTTTAGATTAGTATTTGCAAAGTCATATTGGAATAAAATCATGAATAGTTCTGAAACCACATCATATTTCATGTTTAACATAAACTGAAATGCAATACAATGTACAAGTATATTAATATTCCTTTAGTGGACATTAAATATGTTCCTCTGGTTGCATTTTTCAGCTTTTCAAAGACAATTCTCATGGCTGGAGACAACAAGATCAAAATTTAGACGTCTCCCTTATCTAAGAGACTGCTTATAATGTTGTTACTTGATTGTTTTGTTGTTAACACTTTTATCAATTTTCATATGGACTTTGTATAATCAAAAAGACACAGTACAAAGGTAAAACTACAGTGCACTTGACCACATTTTCAAAGCAAACATCTATGTATATCACATATTAACTCTTACAGCTTAGACTGACACTTAACCAGTGAGTTTATATGCTGACAATAAGTGTTGGAGATATAATTTTGGCTTACTTAACACAATTGATTTAACCTTATGATTGAATAAAATTTTAGAATTAAACATCAGCAACTTCTCATTATAGTATTTAAAAAGTATACTGAAGAACATATCAAAAAAATGGAAGCTGCTAAGATTTAAACTATTATGTATGAAAATGTTGCAGGTTAAAATTCCTAACCCACTTTACAGTAAATAGACAAAATGTATTTAAACTATGGGGTAATACCTTTATTAAGTCAGAAAGGTGATTAAGAAGCTTGTTTTTCCTCTAATTTTACAGGATAGCTATGGTGATCCATGCACTGCAAGAGTATTATTTATCCTGGTAATTGCTTTATGACTGTATATAGAAATATTTAATTCAAATAATTAACTGGCATTACAACAATGTTTCTCAGAAAAAGTTGTTTTACAGTTAATGACTAGACAGAATGCATCATTGAGAGGATACACTTATCAAATGTCAAGTGCTTTAGCTATAATATGTGTCCCCTCAAATTAATCCCTGATGAATTTGCTGCTTACTAAACTTGCAGACTAATACTGGTGTCTTTTCATGTAGTCATATTGGAACGTGAAAATACAGGTCTGCTGATCAGGAACAATCAGGCTCTCAACTACTAGCAATGCTATACATTTGTCTGCAGAAAGGTTTGAGAATTACGGTTGCATTGTCAAGCATTTTTGTTTAGACTAACAGTAACATGATATACTCACATACACTAGTATTGTGTCATTCTTGATGTAAAAGAAAACACAAAGATCAATATATGTTAGGTTCAAGCAAGGCACCCTTTATTACTTGCAGCAAGGAGACAAATCATGTAGGTACAAGGTTTGTCTGATTTTCCATAGTTCAGCCTACAGATTTTATACAGTTTTCTGCAAGGTCACAGAAAGATGCTATTATTAGATTTGCTGCTGACATGGTCAGATAATTGCTGTCTTGCAAAAACATATTTGAGAAAAACAACCTGGCCTTGGGCTTGTTTCAGCTTTCCTTAGTTTCTCACAATTCTTTCTCTAGTTCTGATATGATACATTCAAGGTACAGTCCTGGCCTCAATACACATTCTGCTGATCATGGTGGATTTACAGACATCCATTGTTCTTTTGTCAGAGCTTCTAGCAGCTGCACATTTTCACACAGAATAAGCAGAATAAATGTATTAACTCCTTTTAACCCTTAATGCACTAAACCTGCATATTGCCGTTATATATTTCAATACACTAAGCCTACATATTGCATTGCAGTTATACATTTTCCTAACATTTCCCCCTTTTAATACTTTATTCTACTTTCAAAACAAGCATAAACAGTTTTTCTTCCCTTAACCATTTCCCACTCAGGATTTGCAGTTAGAGAGTCATTCAGTTCAAGCTTGTGAAAGTATTTCTTCAGCTTTTAATCAGTAACTCTAACTCAACATTCTGATATAAATTCTTTGAAATTGAAGCGTCTATGAAATTTTCAACTAGTCCTTTTATACAGGGGATGCAGCAGCACCCATACACCATCAGTAAGGCTGCCCCTACACAGATGGCAATCAGAATGTTCATCAAGATGCTGCCCCAACCCCCAAACCATTTTTGGAAAAAGTCTATCAATGGATTCAGTCCTGGTTTGGTCATAGCCGACACTTACTGAATTATTTTGAGATGGCTGTCTATTTCATGTTTGTTGTCAGGAATAAACAAACAGCACTCCTCCTGGATTAAAGTGCACAAACCTCCTTTCGCTGCTAGGGTGAAGTTGAGAGCCATGCAATTTTGAAGCACCACTGTCCTCATGGCTGTGAGTTCCTCAGTCACCAATTCTAGGGTGGAAAAAGTCACATTACTCATTGTTTCAAGAAGTTTGGATAGTTTTCTCAGCTCCCAGATTGATTTCACTGCTCCGTATGCTGGTATTATGCCCGCCCAAGATATGACGTCATCACCCAGATCCATGTGCGACAGTCCTTTGTCATTCACATGGGCTAAATCATGGTGATATATCCAGGATGCATCAACTTGTCACACCAGATTAGCAGGTTTCTTGATTTCTCGAACATTTTGAATTTTCCCCTGGGGTAGTGTCGATACATGTCATATTGCTGGAATCAGATATGCCAGAAAACAGCTTCCAGACCAATTGCCTGGTAGCCATTTATATGCTCTATCACCACACATGAAGTAACAGTCAGGAATTGCGACTGAGATGTTGCTGAATTTATAGTTGCTGGACTTTTGTTGGGTCATAGCCCAGAACATTTTACTATACACAATTTGATTTTCATCAACCATTTTCTTTCTTTCAGTGGAGTCATTGCTATTGCCAACTTGCAATTGTTGGCCCTCATTTGTCATGGTGCAGGAATTTCCAATACAGTAATGTATCACTGTCATGTTACAGGTGCTATTTCCAACCTCTGTTTTTCCGTAGTTTTGAAAGCACACTGTTCCTCTTTTTGCCTTGGGTAAGAATAGGGTCACTCTTTTAATTGATGTCACATTCACTGCATCTTTCAGCAGTGCTTGCCAGGTTTGGTTCATATTTAAGGGAATCTGTATTAAGGGTATTCCTCCATGTGCAGTAGGAATAGCTGCACAGACCCAGCAATTGGAGATATTGAGGGTGTCTGCATAAGCGTGCTTAATAGCCTGATAAGTATTGAAATTTGGGTGCCACTTTGCATGTTTACTTCATTCTACTTGTGTGGCAGAGAAGAGAAATGGCCACAATAAAAAGATTATTGCTACCAGTACAGTTAACAGGATGGTCATGCAGTATTTCTGCAGGAATGATTGCTCTGCATTCCTGTTTTCTCCAGTTCCTCCAAACAGATGTATTTGGATCTTTTTTGCTTCCGTCATCTTCGCCTAGGACATGTGATCTTACTCTCTGCCCTATAGGACCTTAGCACCAGTGATTGCTTCACTGGGTTTGAGACGGATCAGTTCCTATTGATCTGACCCCACTTTGTGGCCAGACTTTTGTGCTTAGGGTCCCGATGGAGAGGTAAGGTCTTTGTCCAGCTCGAAGTTCTTCACCAACTTGCAGTGCGTCAGATGTATCCACGAAGCTCGTTCTGCTATTTTGACTGCAGTAGGTGTTGAAAGAAGCACCTGATAGGGACCTTCCCACTTTGGCAATGCCCAGTTCTTTTGCTTCACATTTTTAATCCACACCCAGTCTCCTGGCGTCAGTGCCACTTCCAATGTTTCGGTTTGTTTTTGACCTGAAACAGAATTAAACTGCAACAGATGTTTAGAACTCAACAACTTTTTCATATATTCAGCTAACGTAAAATCAGCTTCCTGGTCTGATGACATGAGAGGTTTCCACTGGGGTGTATAATAAGCCCTCCATACAGCTTCTCAAAAGGAGCCAGTCCTTTTGCTGTAAGGATGGCTCTCATGTTCAACAGTGCCAGGGGTAAACAGTACAGCCAGGTTTTCCCTGTCTCAGCTATCAATTTCCTCAGTTTGCTTTTCAGTATACCATTATGTCTTTCAACCAGCCCTGCAGACTGCGGATGATATGCACAATGATTTTTTAAAGAAATACCAAAAAACTTACTCAGCTGTTGTATGGTTTGATTTACAAAGTGCGTACCATTGTCACTATAGATTCTCTCCAGAATGCCGAACATAGGAATAATTTCCTTAACAAGTACTTTTGCCACTGTAGCTGCATCTGGGTTTTTGGTTGGAAAGGCTTCCACCCATCTGGAAAACATATCTATAATGACAAGGCAATACTTCTTATTCTCACATTTGTTCAATTCTATGAAATCCATACAGATAGTGTGAAATGGATATGGTGGTGTGGGAAAACTCCCTTGCTTGGGATTTATTGCCCCCTGTGCATGGTGTTTGTTACAAATCTGACACATTAAACAATTTTTTTTAGAATAGTTTGTAAATCCGTACGTTGTGAACACCTGGTTTACCAACTGTATCATTCCCCCTATTGAGATATGGCACTGCCCATGGCTCAACAATGCCACATAGCGGAACAAATTAGAGGGTAGTATTGGTTTCCCTTCCTTATAGATGTACACCTCCTTTTTGAGGATTGCTCCTCGTTTTATCCATTGCTGTTTTTCAGCTTGCATAGTGAGTGTCTGCATTGTTTTTAACATATCCAGATTCAGAATTTCAGAGGGTTGTAATTCCTCGTTTAAAAGAAATACATCTGTAGCTACTTGTTTTGCAGCTGTATCAGCTCTTGCATTACCTTTTGAGATCCTATCTTGTTGCTTGGTGTGAGCTGCACATTTGCAAATGGCCACCTTCTGAGGTAACTGAATAGATTCTAGGTAACTGAATAGATTCTAAAAGATCTAAAATAAACTGCTCATGATTTATAGGTTTGCCAGTAGATGTTATCATTCCCCAGTTTTTCCACTGTTGTGCAAACACATGTACAGTGGAAAAAACATACTGGCTATCAGTAAAAATGTTTACACATTTACCCCTTGCTAAGGTACATGCCTGTGTCAGGGCAATCAATTCTGTTGCCTGTGCAGATAAATTGTGTGGTAAGGATTTTGCTTCTACAACCTCAGTATCAGAGACTACTGCATATCCTACTAGGTTATGTCCTGCAGGACCACTTTTGCATAAGCCATCCAGGTAGTATGTCACGTCGGCATTCTCCAAGGGGACATCTGTAAGATCTTTTCTAGGTAATGTCTTTTGCTCGATTACCTGCAGGCAGCAATGCGGTGTGCCATCTGCAGGTGTTGGGAGCAGAGTAGAAGGGTTCAAAGTCATGCATCGTTCAATTGTCATATGAGGATGGCTCAATAATATAGTCATGCAAGAGAGATGCCTAGCAGGGGAAAGATATGCCACCTTTTCTTGTAGCAAAATAATCGCGACTGCATGGGGTACCCTCAGAGTGAGGGGGTGGAACAAAACTACTGAGGCCAAAGCTTGCACTGCCATCACTGCTGCAACTACTGCCTGCACACAGTGGGGTAAGGACCGTGCCACTGGGTCTAATTGTGATGAATAGTAAGCAATGGGGTGTTGCTTATCCCCATGTTGTTGTGTTAGCACTGATGTCATATAACCCTGCTTGCAAGCTACAGTCTGGAAAAATCGTTTATGATAATTTGGTAATCCCAGATCTAGAGAGGACGCTATTAATTGTTTCAGTTTACAAAAGGCAGATTCTGCCTCTGATGTCCATTGTAACAACTCCTGTGCTGCCATAGGCTTCTTATATATAAGATCAGTTAGGGGTGCAGTTTCCAAGGCATAGTTTGGAATCCAGCTTTGACAGAAATTAGTCATTCCCAAGAAGGACATCATTTCCTTCTTGGTGGTGGGTTTTGGTGCCTGCAAGATTGCCACTTTTCTGTCTTCATCTAAAGTTCTACCTTCCTTGGATATCACATATCCTAGGTACTTAACCTGTTTTCTCCAGAGCTGCAGCTTATCTTTGTTTACTTTATGTCCCTCAGTGGCTAAAAATCATAGAAGTGCTACGGTATCTTCCCTAGAATCCTGCAGGGGTGGGGGCTGCCAACAAAATGTCATCAACATAAAGTAAGACCTGACTACCCTTTGGTGGATTAAACCTTGCCAAGTTACTTGACATTTCTTGTAAGAATATCATAGGGCTCTCACAATATCCTTGTGGTAGTCATGTATATGTGTATCTTTTTTCCTCAAATGTAAATCCAAACCAATACTGGCTATCTGGGTGTATTGGTATTGAAAAGAATGCGTTACTAATATCCACCACAGAAAAATATTTTTGTTGAGGTTTTAAGTTATTTAACAGAGTGTGTGGATCTGGCACTATAGGCGCCCTTGGTACTACTGCGTCATTCACAGCTTGCAAATCCTGGACCATACGCCATTCTCCATTGGCTTTTTTAACTGGAAATAGAGGTGTATTACACAGAGAATCGGGAGATTCCACTAGCACCCCTCCCTTAAGTAATGCTGCTATAATAGGTTTTATCCCTGCCTCTGCATCTTTCCTTAAGGGGTATTGTCTTTTCTGTGGTCTAAATACTGATTTCGGTGTGATATTAACTGGCCCTGCCATATGGATAAGTCCTACATCTGATTTCCCTGTTGACCAGAGAGTCTCTGGTATATATCGCAAGGCGTTTTCTTCCTCCTTCAGTAGGAGCGTCTATCAGCTGTCTTTGAGAGTATGCAGGTGCACAGCTGGGTTGGTCTGTGTCACCCAATTCAATTTCTGTACTTGTATTCCCTGTCCTGACAGTTCCAGTTCTGTTTGTTTCTCCCATCTTGTGGCTTTCTCCCCTAGGTCTGCCCACTGTATATTTTTATTCTTGGTCAAGCTAACGTGGTAATTGGTTAGATTTATAAAGTGCTAAAAATTCCGGGGGTAGCGAACAGCTGACTACACTATTCCCTTCTGTGTCCCGGTACAGGTTATGCAGTACCAATCTATTTGTATGATTCTTAAATAATCTTTCTTCATATTCCTTATCAGGTCCTGGTGTATTACAAAAATATAGGGTACAATGTAACAGGTGTTGTTTATCAAAGTTGAGGGAGGGAAACTTACTGATGGCTACGTTCATCAGCTCCTTGGTCACAGTCCCTGGACCAGTTGCGACCAAGTCCTGGCTATACCAATAAAATATTTCACCCCCTGATTGCACTGTAAAGGTGTCAGTTTGTCACTGTGCTTCCATTCCCTGCATGGTTGGGACTACTGCTATGCCAAATAACTGCATGAGATCCCTGCCCAAGAGATTCACTGGGCACTTTGCAGAAACTACAATCTTACTTTTCTGTGTCAATCCCGAAACAGGATCAGTTATTGTAATATTGCGGGAGAGGGGCTCCCAATATAGCTGCCCATTAGCCGCTTTGACTAATATGTAGTCGGATGATTCAGTGTTTTCTGGCAATTTGGAGGGGTGTATCAGAGTTTGTGATGCCCCTGAGTCGCACAAAAATTTGACTTCCCTGCCTTCCACTGAAAGTATAACTTCTGGTTTAGTATCTGCTAAGTAGAGCTCCAAGCTCAATAAAGCCAAGTCTAGTACTTCATCTTCTACTTCACCATCATCAATTCCCTGTACTTCCTCTATTTCCCTTTTCACATTCTCATTTGTCCTTTCTGCACTAGCCTCTTCTAATGATTCCTATCATATAGTCAGTCTTCACCTTCCTTGTCTTCCGTTGTTGCTTTCTTATTTTTCCTGCAATCCCTTGCCAAATGTCCCTTTTTACCACATTTGAAACAATCACCCCTTCTTTACGTCCTTCAAAGTCTTCTGATCATTGATCAGACTGCCTACCTCCCTGTGCATTTTTCCTGCCCTTCTTCCCGGGGTGTACTACATAAACTTCTGCTCCGTCCTCTACAGAAAATACTTGAGCCTTCTTTTTCTTTTTGCTATTGAAATGCCTTTCAGCATGCCTAGCATATTCAAGTAGTGATTGTAGCATGCTAGT
Organism: Protopterus annectens; assembly: GCF_019279795.1. NCBI lineage: Eukaryota > Metazoa > Chordata > Ceratodontiformes > Protopteridae > Protopterus > Protopterus annectens. The sequence goes on along the minus strand of NC_056751.1, from coordinate 91,492,850 downwards.
TCGATGATCAACCATATGTTTTGTAATAAAACTGCTTATAGGTGCACTACTACCTTTTAAAAATGCATTTTTCAACTACTGTTCATATGGGGAATCTTGTTTTTGGTTTTCGGGGACCTGCATCCCACAGTGGTTGTTAAAACATTCCAGCAGCCTAGCGAAATATCGGTCAACTGTCTCACCATCCCATTGGATGCATTGATTAATGCATGTCCAGTCTACCCTAGGTTTCCATTTTTCAGAGATGTGGTCTGTAAGTCCTTTTACTCTAGCGTCTAAATCTGCACTGCTATGAGGAAGGGGTTTTTGTTCAGCATCACGAGGATTCCAGTTGCCACAAATCATGTACCAATCTGGCCCTACAATTTGTTGAACTACCCTTTCTATTTCTTCCCCGTTTAAATGATAACTTAGCCTCATTCCTTGTAAATCGTCTGAAAATTTTCTAAAATTAATTTTCAGATGGGGAATCCCTTCTGTAGCTTTCCGGATATCTTCCGGAGTCCAGGGTCTATATACTAAGATGGTTGGATCCTGATTATCCTGCCCTGCCTGTGGGTTCGGTACTTCTATGAGTGGACATATTTCCTCTTCTTCTTCTCACGCAGGTTGTGTGTCTTTAGATTTCTGTCATGACTCTCAATTACCTGCTTTTGTCCGGGACCTAGTTTCAATGGGATTCCTTATTTTAGCTAGTTTCAGTTTTATAGCGTCCCTATCCTCAGTGACCACAGGATATAGTGGGGGTGGATCAACCTGTCTACTCGCTCCATATTCTGGTAATGGAGGGGGAGGCAGAGGTGTTGATGCTATTACTAGGTTGTTATCCTCCCTATCTAAAAACATTGTCTTTGAATCCTTGTTCTTTTGGTCCCTATGGTTTACTTCCTCCAGCCACCTGTGTGCCTGGGGAATTCCTAACTGTCGTTGCTTTTTTACCTGACCTTTAGAATCAGTTTTAAGTTGTTTAACAAGTTTGAGGAGTGAGGATTTTTCTAATTTTCCATCAAATTTGTATTTAATAACCCATTTTGAAAAGTATCTAACGTTGTCTGCGCGCTGTGACTGCATATATTTTGCATCTTCCATTAACGGTGGGTCTCGGGGTGTTTTTGTACAGTTATTACCCATTTTCCTTTACCTTTGATTGTTACGTAACTTCACCTTGATTCTCTAGTTTTAACGTGTACCACGGATATTGTTATAGTCTCTTCAGAATGACTGCCTAAAGTCTACTTATTCTGTTTTTCCTGATCTATGACAAGACAGTACCTTTTCTATCCCTGACTGTAAGAAAAATACAATCTGACAAAAAACAATACACATCTAGTCCCTGATCCTGAAACAGAAAAAAAGTAGATTCACCTTACCTGAGCCCACGTGATTGATCACGATTCGTGGAAAACCCATCCTTCAGTCACAGATCAGAAAGTGGCTGGCCTCTTTTGATGACAATTCAGTCAGAGGACTTTACATATAAGAAGAACCGATTTGGTTTCTTCCCCATATGGTTTCAGCCACCTGGCCGTCTGATCCGAGGTGAAGAGAGGATTTCTGGTCTGAAGGACCAATCTGTAAAAGAAAACACAAAGATCAATGCACGTTAGGTTCAAGCAAGGCACCCTTTATTACTTGCAGCAAGGAGACAAAGCATGTAGGTACAAGGTTTGTCTGATTTTCCATAGTTCAGCCTACAGTTTTTATACAGTTTTCTGCAAGTTCACAGAAAGATGCTATTATTAGATTTGCTGCTGACATGGTCAGATAATTGCTGTCTTGCAAAAACATTTTTGAAAAAACAACCTGGCCTTGGGCTTGTTTCAGCTTTCCTTAGTTTCTCACAATTCTTTCTCTAGTTCTGATATGATACATTCAAGGTACAGTCCTGGCCTCAGTACACATTCTGCTGACCATGGTGGATTTACAGACATCCATTGTTCTTTTTTCAGAGCTTCTATCAGCTGCATATTTTCACACAGAATAAACAGAATAAATGTATTAACTCCTTTTAACCCTTAATGCACTAAACCTGCATATTGCAGTTATATATTTCAATACACTAAGCCTACATATTGCATTGCATTTATACATTTTCCTAACACTTGATAATGCAAAAAGCTAGGTAATATTATAAGAAGAGTGTAGCCACAGCCAGGTAATATAATAAGAAGAGTACAGCCACAGTCATTACTCAGATGAGTAAATGGGAACAGCATGAGCCATCTAAGGAAGCATAGCTCTCTGAGCACCTGCCACAATGCATATTCACAATGCATGGTAACTTAGTAATAAATTAGGGTGTGGGCTAAGCCTCTCCCTCTGCTTCTCAAATTGGATTCAGTACAATATGTGTGTAGAATACGGATGCTTCAACAAAGTTCAAACCTATATGGGATATAAATATTGTAAAGTTGATACATTGGGTTAAATCCTCTGTTGTTATGTTACTTATTATAGTTGTTTATATGATTATTGCTTTTACTTTCTCTATCTAGTATATTGTAGTGTTATTTTAATGTTTGATTTGCTAAATGTACATTTAACCTTCTTGTTGCAGCCCATTTGTCCACTTGAGGGCATAGTTTGGCAGCAGGACATTAGTAGTATTTTTGTAGGGGCACCAGTGTGGCAAATGGCAATTTTCTTTAAAATAAACCTGCCCGTTGCGTGACAGTTACTAGTTTCTTTAGAGAATTTGTAAAACAGCAGTGATTCTATTTGCTGATGATTAATTTCTGCTCTTTAAACTCTGCTGTACAAAACATAGTAAGGGATAGCTAAAATGTCTGGAAAACTAAACTGACAGAAAGACAACCAGACATATGTCTTATCTGTCAAGGTGCTAGAAGACATCAGAAGCCATAAGCTGAAAGTGCTTCAAAAAAATAGATCTGTGTATATTTAGATGAACCGCATATATTATTTATGTTTCATTAGAAGGAATTTAGGTTCCTCTATCTTTAAAAGTGAACCTAGCTTATTTCCTGACTAGACATCAATTAGAAAGAGTCAGGGGATGACGTATACAAGTAAATGCGACAAGCAATAAGGTACTCGAATTTCTAGTGATATTTGTGGCTGTTAAATTGTCTCGAGAACCAAGTAGGAAAAGGTATGTGTTTTTTCTTTTTTTTTCCCTTCTCTTGCTTCATGACAAAATCAGGCAGTGTGCACGCAAGCAGTCTAGTCTGCCGAGTAGTGTTCACATCTATCAAACTTTGCATTTTAAACATGTTATGCCTTATTTCTTTACAAAAGAAAAGACAACAGGATATCTAAGCTACTTATAAGTATCTCTCAACTCTGGATGCCCGGAGCCATAACACATTTGACTCATACCCGCAAAATATCACTCACAACATATTTTTACACTGTACTATATCAATATGTGCACATGGGTCAAAGAAAAAACATCTTTTAAGGCTATTTAAAGTAGTCGTATGATGCATCTAAACTGAAATACTTCAATTCAAAACCAACACATTTCCGCCCAGTATTACTGTTTATCCAAACAGGGATATTTTTAACTTATAGAAAGAAATGTTGTCAGGGATGTAACTGATAATAAGTTATATAGCAGCTATTAATATACCTATTAAGCAATATAACCATATACTGATTAAAGTATTATAAGTTAATGAAGACTTTATAAAAAGAAGAGAAAAACAAAAACAAAAAAAAATATTTGAGAACATTATTATGTGTTGATTACTTTGATTAAGAATATGAAAATAATAGATGGATAATAATGAAAAATAGAGTAATGTTTAAATTATGCTTAGTGTATTAATGTGATTTGAGATAAATGTATTTAAATTTATGCTAATTTTGACATTTAAAGTATAAATGAAAATAGTACCTGTTTCGGTGTGACTTGAAGACAGAAAGAACTTCTCTTTTGTTAATATTATTGTTATTTAAATTTTTACAGAATATAACATATGTAAGATTATTTGTCCTTTATTTTTTTTTTCTTTTGCTCAACAGTTTTCCAGTTATTTACTTCAGCATTTCTTTTTGGTGTACTAATTGTCCAGTCCATAGATTCTTCATGTGTTAGAATGTTGTTGTTGGTAAGGTATTTTATTGCTGGATCTACTGTTTTGAAGACTTTTATTCCATTTGGTAGAAAAACTCTCAGTCTTGCTGGGAATAAAAGATGGACTTTCAATTGCTTCTTCCTCAAGGTTTTTATTATTGGTAGAAATTATTTTCTTTTTGAAGCCACCTTTGCAGAATAATCATTGTCAAATCTTATTAATGAATCGTTGTATCTGATGGGAGAAATTGCCCAAGCATTTCTTAATATAAGATCTTTATCTTGTGTAGAAAAAAGTCTCACAATTATGGATCTCGGCTTGTTCTTACTTGGAGAAGAAGTATTTCCAGAAGCTGCTAGTGATCTATGCGCACATTCTATACCATATGAAAGAGCTTCAGGTATTTTTGTTACATCTGGTATCCAGGTGGTAAGGAAGTTTATCATATTGTCCCCTTCAAATTTTTCTGGTAGACCATATATTCTAATATTATTTCTTCTTGTTCGATTTTCCATATCATCAAGCTTTTCTAGTAAATATGTGTTCTGGTGAAATAAGAATTCAGTTTGTTGTTCTTCTAGTTGGACTCTAGTGTCAATGTAATTTAATGACTATTCAATAAGTGATATCTGTCCTTTCTGCTGAGTAAACATTTCTTGAAGCTGTTCTAGTTGTTGTGAGCACTTTTCTTTAAAATTATCTATTTTATTGCCCATCTTGTCAATTTTTATTGTAAGTTTCTGCATATTTGTAATGAGAGATTGCAGGTCTTTTTTGAGAGAAGAGTCTTGTGCTGAATTCCTTAGATGACTCATGCTGTGAAGCTGATATTGGTGCTGATTTTCCAGTAATTAATTTGACAGGAATTATTCAAGTTCTGACAATAAAATTTTTCTTATAGATGCTCGAAGTTATTAGAAATAAGTTAGTAATAAATATTTCTTCAGATTAAATATTATTTTGTAAAATTCCTGTCAGGAATTGTATTGAGGTAAGAGAGCTGAAATGAAGTGCAGCTATCAGTTCAGCATCCTAGCCACGCCCCCCCGATCCTGGATGCATTTCTAACATAGGTTCATACTAGGCTAACTGCCCTTGTGGGCCATTTTGAGCCTAGCCAATTACCCCATGTGAGAATCAAACCCTGCATCTTGTGTCTCTAAGGTAAACACGTTAACCATTGTGCCAACCTCCCACACCAATTACTTTTAATTTACTTTAATTTTATATCAAGCTGAAAGTTAGCTAAAATCTTTTTTTTGGTCTGGCAGTTGTAACTGTAAATATTGTTTCCATCAATGTATCATAGTTCTTTACAAAGGTGTTGTTCATATAGTTTCATAGATTAGTACTAGGCAAACTGTCCTTGTAGGCCATTTTAAGCCTAGCCAGTTACCTCACATGAGAGTCAAACCCTGCACCTTGTGTTTGCAAGGTAAACACTTTAACCATTTTACCAACCTTCCACCCCTAACATTTTTACAATGCTTGAAAGAATATTTTGTAACAAATGTATTGCTTAAATTAGCTTCTTAATTATGCTTGTATTCACTATATTACATTGTTTGAGCTGCTTGTTTTTGTACAGTGCTTAGTAATAACTACTATAATAAACTTGAACTTAAATGATTTTGTTGTTTTCCTAGAAAATCTGAACTCCAGTTTGAACAGAAAATAAGAAAGTGTCTGAAAAGATCTGTTAGTTGATTTTATAACTGCTTTTTCAGTAGACATATTTATGATTGTTATGGTTTTGTTAATACAGAAAAGTTGTCTTGTTTCCCCTGTATCTACTTTAGCCTGTGATGTTTATGTATATGCCTGTAAAAAGCCACACCAATCTGTGCAATATCCCACTGCATGCAGTCTGTGCTTCTACAGCTGAATAAAGTGAACTGAAATCATTTGTGCCATCTCCTGGCTGACAGACATGAAACTACTGAAATTGGCAATGAGGTAAATTATTTTGTTAGAAAAAGCAGAAATTCTCAACCTTTGTTTTATTGTTTTATGTGGTTGCAAGTATGTTTGTTCTTTCATAAAGAAGAACTGGAAGAGGAGACTGCAATCAAATGAAAAACCTCAGAGGTAAGTGACTTAAAATGCATTAAAAGACTGTCAGTAGAAGGGTTACATAAGAAAAAAGGCATATACTGTAAGTAGAGAAATCAAAACAGGTTTAAAGTATAAGCCACAGAAAATAAGTAATGTGTGTGGAGATTGATTGCTAACCAGTCAGCATTTGAAATTGACTGTGATATGCAAACATAGCCTGCCAAACGAAGACATGAATAGTTATATTCAGTACTGTGCAGAAACCTTAAGCATACCAGGGGCAACTCATGGTACCTGCTGCTGGACTGCAGCCCTTGGTAAAAAAAAAGAAATTGTATATTGGTTTTATTTTTTATTTTAAAAGTAATGGCTTACTTTCTTATTCCTGAATTGTATACAGAGCTCCAAGACCTTCCAAGTTAAATTAAAAAAAGAAATTGTGTTACTCCACATACCACGTTTTTCCAGAGACAGAAATTGACTTCAAGTACATGTACTTTCCTCCACAATCATCTTGCTTTGAATTGTTCAAATAAGGTATAACCTATATCCAATTTACTATGCCTGAGTGGTTCTTCGCCCACAATTTAGAAACATATATTGGAATGGGGCATCCATTCTCATGAGTCTGCAGTTCCAAATACCCACTCTTTGTGTAATACAACTGCTTTTAAGAGGTAGCAGGGTTAACAGCTGCACAACTGTACCTCCTCCTCCATACTTAATTTTGATAAATGCACATTGATTCCTGATACATATATAAATACACTGCATATTAATTGCTGTGACATTTGGTAGTTAATACATTTTTTGATAAGTGCACTCTATTTTCTGAAATTCATACATTTACTATATGTAACTTGTTGCAGAATCTGAACTTTAATAAGTTCTTCCAAATATATAACACATATTTTTAATTTATATATTTTTGGTGCATCTGACCACTGATGCAATTTCTAGAGAGTTTTAACTCTTTGCAGTTATTGCCATGAGAAAACTCATACTCACTACCATCTGATACTATGCTGTGTGTCTGTTAAAGCCTTTGATCTGTGCCACAGAATCGCACTTCACTTCTCCAAAGTAATAGTTTCAAGTCTTTCATTATATACTACCACTTTGTTTTCTGTAGTGTATGTATATGTAGTTTTATAGACATTGATAAATACATCAGTTCCAAAGCTGGGCTACTGTGCTGCTTTGTTTACTGTAAAACTTGTACAGTAGTATATACACACACACACACACACACACACACACACACACACACACACACACACCTGGAGGGCTGATTATGAGCTTTCTTTTAAAGGTTTCCTATTAGCTTGTCGAACAATCAAAAGAGCGAATGCTCTTTGATCGACAGCTAATAGACGAAACCACAAAAAGTTGAATGACCAGAACAGCGATTTTTTCCCCCTACTTTATTTTGTTTGTGGAATGTTGGGGGGGGGCAGCGATTTTTTTTCCCGTGGAAAAAAATCACTGTTCCAGCCATTCGACTTTTTGTGGTTTCGTCTATTAGCGGTTGATCAAAGAGTGTTTGCTCTTTTGAGTGTTTGACAAGCTTATAGGAAACCCTTTTAAATAACAAGGATCTGACCTAAATATTAAATCTAGAGATAATGAATAATGCGGATTATACATAGTTGATATTCATCAACACTTATTTACCTGCTTCAAGGATAACTGTTTTTTGCTATAGTACACCAGAGCAGCAATCACAAGGGTGCTTCTGCTGAACTTTGGCTGTTATGCTAAGCTCACTGTATGCACACAGCAAAGAATAACTCAGCATGTTTGCAATCCATTATAAGCTGACTGCAGAAATGTCCTTCAGTCCTTTCAAAACACTTTACCGTGATCTTTTAAAAATGCTAAATGAAGTGCCTCTGCTGAGAAAATTTTGTGCAGGGCAATTTTATGCATATTTCATTCCAGGAGGTCTACATGCTTAGGTTTTCATCTTCACTTTAACAGCATAAAGCACTTTGTTGACTAAGTTAGCCCCACTAGCTCAATGGCCTCTTTTCAGGGAAGACCTTAGGCTATAGTCATGCTATCTAGGGAAACTTGACCAGGACACTGGAGAACTTCCACTACTTTTTTGATGAGTGGTGTGAAATCTTTTACATACACCTAAGTTACCACCAACTCATGGAGATAGAGCCTTAGTTTAACGTCTCATCTGAAGGACTTTGAGATAACACCTCTTTGTAAAATTACATTTACTTGATTTTACTTCAAGATAAGATGTATATTAAGACTTTATGCAAGTAAATTTATTTGCCTTGGTACCACAATACTTACCAATAATGGACATTTTTTAACCTCTTTTGCCTGCTCTTTTTTTTTGAAAATCCTTTACTGAAATTTTCAATAAACATTTAACAAGATTTTTAATGATCCAGTGCTTACCTTCATATTATAATATACACTTTAAGACAGCATTTCACAGAGTACACAAGCATAACTAAAACCTAGCTTTAATGCCAACTTTATCCAAGTGGGTTTGGCATGACAATTAAGGTCTGCACCTTATAGATGCAAGGTACAGGGTTTGATTCTTACCTTGGGATATTGGCTTGGCTTAAAATAGCTTGTTAGGACAGTTAGCCTAGTACTCACCTATAAACCAATATTATTCAAACATTATAATATGTTTATGTCTGTTTATCATAGCCTTAAACCTCTAATAAAGGTCATAGTAAAATATCTTGATATTCCTCAAAGTTATTTTTTTGCAATACATCTAATCAACAGTAATTTTATTCATTTTAATTGTGCTAGATTCATTGCAGTGGCAATATTAAGAAATTTCATCAAAGAAGGTGATGTAGCTTATTTCCAGATTTTGCTATTGTTTTCCTGTTTACTAAGTATTCTCCATAGAAGTAATGGTTATCCTTTAAATGTTTAATTTGTTCTTTAACCTGTGTTATTGAAATTGGTTTCTCTATTTGTTTAGTATGTTCATTTAGTATTTTCTTTACATAATCTTTTAACAAAAAGTTTACTCTATTTTTATCAACAATTACAACTGATTGATCATTAATGTTTTCATAGTATTTATATTTCTCAAGAATATCTTCCATTTCTCTATATTTCTTACTACTTCCTGGGATATTTATGCAATTTTTATGATCTAGACTTGATATATTAATGTTAATCTATTAGTTTACATATAGGTATATCATTTAATCTTCTCCATGCTATTGCTACCTTATGGTTAAGATTTTCTGATATTCATGATTACAATATTTCATGTCTTATATAAATTATTTTCCCTTTCTAAACTTTAATTTGACTTCATTTTATTTTGCAGTTCTAATAATTATTTATCACTGCATCTCATTGTATTATAATACCTCACCAAGATTCTTCCATTTCAATAAGTTTTTAATGGGTTATAAAATATCATTAACTTTACTGTCCTAGTTTTGATCCAGAATATTTTACTTCTTGAGCTATTTGTTAATTTCCTCAATATTTGTTATATATGATGACATTCTGTTGAGAATCATTAATCTTTTTTGTAGGAAATGCAAGTTAACATTGACTGCATTGTGGTCAGGTAAAGAGCACAACATTACCCTCATTTAGTCTAACATAAAACAGCAGATAGTTAGACACATAAATCTATGAAGTCCAGATGGAATACCAAAAGTATACAAGTAATGTAAAAAATGATGAGTATAACTTAGCTAGTGTGTTTACATCTTTTTTATATATATATATATATATATATATATATATATATATATATATATATATATATACATAATATATATATATATATATATATATATATATATATATATATATATATATATATATATTAGTTTTATACTAGCTCTAAAAGCTTCAGCTAATGCTGAAATTCTCATTGCAGTAACTCTTCTTCTTTTTCTTTTGGCCGTTCCCAGTTAGGGGTCGCCACAGCGGATCACCTGTTTCCATTTCTTCCTGTCCTCTGCATCTTGCACTGTCACACCAGCCACCTGCATGTTCTCTCTCACCACATCCATAAACCTTATCTTAGGCCTTCCTCTTTTCCTGTTACCTGACAGCTCCATCCTTAGCATCATTTTCCAATATACTCTGCATCCCTCCTCAGCACATGTCCAAACCAACACAATCTCGCCTCTCTGGCTTTGTCTCCAAACCGTCCAACCTGAGTTGACCCTCTAATATACTGATTCCAAATCCTGTCCATCCTCATCACAGCTAGTGCAGATCTTAACATCTTTAACTTTGCCACCTCTAGCTCTTACTCCTGCCTTTTTGTCAATGGCACTGTCTCCAACCCATATAACATAGCTGGTCTCACTACCCTCTTGTAGACCTTCCCTTTCACTCTTACTGGTACTCGTCTGTCACAAATCACTCCTGACACTCTTCTCCACCTACTCCACCCTGCCTGTACTCTCTTCTTCACCTCTCTTCCACACTCACCATTACTCTGAACTGTTGATCCCCGGTATTTAAACTCATCCACCTTCACCA